>NC_041215.1:37350586-37396160 GCF_002837175.3 Physeter macrocephalus | reverse complement strand
TAGTTTTTTAAGGAACCTCCATACTGTTCTCCATAGTGGCTGTATCAATTTACATTCCCACCAACAGTGCAAGAGGGTTCCCTTTTCTCCACACCCTCTCCAGCATTTATTGTTTGTAGATTTTTTGATGATGGCCATTCTGACCGGTGTGAGGTGATACCTCATTGTAGTTTTGATTTGCATTTCTCTAATGATTAGTGATGTTAAGCATCCTTAAATGTGTTTGTTGGCAATCTGTATATCTTCTTTGGAGAAATGTCTATTTAGGTCTTCTGCCCATTTTTGATTGGGTTGTTTGTTTTTTTGATATTGAGCTGCATGAGCTGCTTGTACATTTTGGAGATTAATCCTTTGTCAGTTGCTTCATTTGCAAATATTTTCTCCCATTCTGATGGTTGCCTTGCAAATGAAGCAACTCAAATGACTAAAGTCAGAAAGAAAAGCAGGAACATTACCACCAATATTACAGAAATAAAAAGGATCAGGAGAGAGTGCTATGAAAAACTGCACACCAACAAATTGGACAACCTAGATGAAATGAACAAATTCATAGAAACACACAACCTACCAAGACTGAATTATGAAGTAGAAAATCTGAATAAAGCTATACCTCGTAAGGAGATTGACTCAATAATAATAATAATAATAAATAATAATAATAACCTCCCTCAACAACAAAAAGCCCTGAACAACATGGCTTTGCTGATGAATTCTACCAAATCAATACTGTAGTGAGGTACTACTTGATGCCCATTAAGATGGATTTTTTTTTTTTTTTTTAAGGAAGATAGGTTTGGCAAGGATATGGAGAAATTTGAACACTGGTGCATTTCTGATGGAATCTAAAATGCTGTAGCCATTGCGGAAAACAGTTTAACAGTTCCTCTAAAAGTTCAACATGGAATTATCATATGATCCAGCAATTCCACTGCTGGTATATCCCCAAAATAATTGAAAGCAAGGTTTCAATCAGATAATTTTATACAAATATTCATGACAGCATTATTCACAATAGCCAAAATGTGGAAATAATTCAAATATTCATCAAAAGTAGAAAGGATAAACAAAATGTAGTATACACAATGAAATATTTTTTAGCCTTAAAAGGAAATGAAATTCTGATACACAATACAGTATGGATAAACCCTGAAAACATTATGCTAAGTGAAGTAAGCAAGATACAAAAGGACAGCACATATTTTAAGATTCCACATATGTGAGGTACCTGGAATATGCAAATTCACAGAGACAGAAAGTTAAAATAGAGTTTACCAGGGCTGGGGGTGGGGAGGGATACAGAGTTATTATTCAATGGGTACAGTTTCTGTTTAGGATGATGAAAAAGTTCTGGAATAGATAGTGGTGATGGATGCACAACATTGTGAATGTACTTAATGCACCTGAATTATAATTGGTTAAAAGAGTAAATTTTGTGTTATGTATATTGAACACAATAAAGAAATGGGGGGAAACCCTCTAACATCTCCCAGGTAATGCTAAGGTACAGCAGAGTTGATAACTACTGGTCCTGATCCTTGGTACCAATTCACCAATAGAAAACTCTCCTTTAAATGAGCCTCTTCACATGTCCCCCTCAATGTGGTGGTATAGATGCAGGCTTTAAGTGAGCCTATGTACCTTTCATCTTGTACCTATGTACCTTGGGCACACATGACTTAACTTCCCTAAGACTCAATTCTCTCATCGGTAAAATTGGGATGTTCCACATTTTTTTTTAATTTAATAAGATTACTTTATACAGGGGGCTTAGAACAGTATATGACACCTGGTTCACATGGTGGTGATAACTATGATGGTGATGATGAAGAGTCCCTAAATCAAAGATTGGGGATGTGTGGGTAAAAATGGGCTTAGAGCAATGGTTTTCACATTTGGGCAGCACCAGAATCACCTGGAGCCTTGTTAAAATACACTCTCGGGCTTCCCTGGTGGCGCAGTGGTTGAGGGTCCGTCTGCCGATGCGGGGGACGTGGGTTCGTGCCCCGGTCCGGGAGGATCCCACCTGCCGCGGGGCGGCTGGGTCCGTGAGCCATGGCCACTGAGCCTGCGCGTCCGGAGCCTGTTCTCCGCAACGGGAGAGGCCAAAACAGTGAGAGGCCCACGTACCACAAAAAAAAAAAAAAAAAAAAAAAAAAAAAAATACACTCTCAGGTATTGGGTGGGCCCAGGCATTTCTAACAGGTAATTATTTCAGGTGATATTAATGTTGATGGTCTAGGATCCACACTTTGAGGACCATGGATTTGGAGCTATCACTTAGACCTCCATCCCCTGGATGATCCAATGCTTTCCCATAGACCCTGATCCAAGAATGTAATTTTAAAAGAGGTTTCCTATCTTATTAGAGGCAATATCGGCTGGCCTGTCAGACATATATAATCTTAACCTTTAGAATTCACCAAGCATCTCAAAAATGCATATACATATTAAACAAAGTAGTCAGAATTTGAACTAAGTTTGAAGGTAATTTTAAAAAATTGCATTTTAAAACTCAGTAAATTCAGTAATGGAGTTTCTGAAAACCTGGAGGATTATGTACGCATGCTTTGGGAGAACAAACCAGTGAGAAATCACTTCTGAAAACTCTGGGCCTTGCTCTAGCTGCTGGAACCTCTGCTACATCTGATGGAGAAGGGACATCTGCATCAGACTTCCTGTCAGATGTCCTTGTCATAGCTTTCTGTCACACCAGCGTGGACTTTGAGAAATGCAATGGAACAGCACATGCAGATGCATTGGCATCAGAAACCAGTGGATACAAGGGCTTAAGCCCCTTTCCTCTAAAAGATGGAAAAAAGCATACTTGGGTTTGAGGCTTGGAACTCCTCCTGTAGGTATGTGACAGGTTATCTGCTCTTTCTTAGCATTTGTAATCTCATATATAAAATAATTGCTACCTACTTTAAGGGATTTGTATTGTACTTGGCACATGGTAGAAAACCAGGAAATGACTGTTTGTATTATTATTAGTTGTTACTGTTTGATGATCCCAGGAGTCCAGCTTCAGTCTGATATTCAGTCCTGAAATGAAAAATCACATGGATTCGGTTTTCTCCTCTTTTTCCTCTTCCTTCTTTTCTTGTTCCTTTTTGTTCTCCTCTTCCTTCCTCCCACTCTTTCATACTTTTTGTTGGCAAACTTCTATAGACAAGCTTCTCATAAGGTTTTTTTGGGTGTGCTTGTATATCGCACCCTCCTGTTGAAACTGAGTCCCCCTAAAAATGAGTTTTCCTGCTGAGTTTATCATTAACACATCTATATGAAACTTTATTCCCTTTCTTGTTCTACCCCTGTTCCCTTCAGTATGTAGGAGTATCAAAGAAAAGAGGGAACTGAAACGAAGCAGGGCTCTTCAGAGCACTCCTGGGTACAAAAGCCCTCATTTCTTATTTGTAGAAAAAGCCTTTAGTCTCCTAGGCCTTCCCTGAGTTCCAAAGAGCAGACTCAAGCAGTTACTAATTAATAAGTGAGGGAAGGCAGGAACAAAGGAAAAACTGCTAAGAAACAAGAGTGCAGTGATAAAGCAGAGTCCTTGAGTTCCTCTGCAAGGAATAATAACAGTCTGATGCTATCTGAGTTTTTCTGCAGGAAGTAAGACCCCTACCCAGGTGAAGGATGGTGACTACATGCTGAGATACTAGACTGGTCAGAACCAGAAGGTTGATGATTGAGATTCCTGAACACTATCCTGTTACCTCACCACCAACCAATCAGAAGAAAATCATGCATTCTGCTGTCCTCATCCCAAA
Source organism: Physeter macrocephalus (assembly GCF_002837175.3). Classification (NCBI taxonomy): domain Eukaryota; kingdom Metazoa; phylum Chordata; class Mammalia; order Artiodactyla; family Physeteridae; genus Physeter; species Physeter macrocephalus. The sequence goes on along the minus strand of NC_041215.1, from coordinate 37,392,390 downwards.
CTCTTCCCTGAATATCATCAGGGAGTATGGGTCTTTTGAGCATGAGCCACCCATTCTCCTTGCCTGGCCCTTGCAATAAAACTTTCTCTGCTCCAAACTCAGACGTTTAGGTTTATTTGACTTCACTGCATTTGGCGCACAAGCTTGGGTTTGACAACACTGCATTTCTCCCTCCTTAGACCCCTTTAGGAGAGGCAGCCTTCTACAGAGTTCCTCTAATTCCACTTGAGGATCTCTAAAATCAGTTAAGCCTAGGCAAGTAGCATCCTATGCAGCCTCATTGGTATGCTACTCCAACCAAGAGCTCTGGGTATTGTAATTGACACATGAATTATGTATGCTGGGGCTCAGTGTAACATTTAGCATGCCTGAAGCACTGTACATTTTTTTTTCTTTTTTGCGGTACGCAGGCCTCTCACTGCTGTGGCCTCTCCCGTTGCGGAGCGCAGGCTCCGGACGTGCAGGCTCAGCGGCCATGGCTCACGGGCCCAGCCGCTCCGCGGCACGTGGGATCCTCCCGGACCGGGGCACGAACCCGTGTCCCCTGCATCGGCAGGTGGACTCTCAATCACTGCGCCACCAGGGAAGCCCGAGCACTGTGCATTTTGAGGGAGAGTCATTTTGATTCTGTGATGTATTGTACATCCACAGCCTTTGCAGGACTCAGGGCCCACATGCTGGTGTCTGAGAGCTGGCTTGGGTGAGTACAGTATGTGGCTGCAGCCCTCTGCTCCAGGTCCTATGGTCACTGCACTCAAATCCTCAGCCCAGACTGGGAGGCTGCACTGCCATTTGTCCCTCCCTCTGTGTCAGTTCATTAAGTTTTAGCCTTTTCTTTTGTCCTGGAATGTGCTGACTTCTCAAACTCTAAGTTAAAGTTCAGTTAAAACCAGCCTCTCCCTCTAAACCTCCCAGTAAACGTGATTTCCAAACATCACTCTGCTCTCCATAACACAGGGCTGTGGTTCTCTGCAGTCCTTTAGCAGTGCCGCCATGACTCTCTGGGATGGAATTGTCCACTCATGGGACCACACAGCTCTGCACAAGTGGTGACTTCCTTAGGGAACTTCTTCTACAGAAATAAACCAAGCCCCTCCTGGATAACGTGTACTGCCCTGAGATCACCAACACACCTTATGGCTTCAGACAGTAGACCCTTTGCCCAGAATGCCACTTCTTCCCTTCATTATCTGGGAAAACCAGGCATTTCTTTCAGAGTCCATTTCAGCTGAACCCTCTATTAAGCCCTTCCTACTCCTCTTATCTGCCTGCTCCCACACCACCACCACCCCTTCCCCCCAAAAGAAACCACACACACACATACAACAAAAACAATATTTCAGGAGGACATCCACCATGTCTGGTAAAAGCCAGTTGTTGCACATATCACTTTTACTGCAATTGTTTCTCTCTCACTGGACTACTAGCTTCTAGAGGCACAGAGTTACAATACCTTTTATCCTCATCACTAGTCTATAGCATTGTGCTCGTGCTGGAATTTGCATAGTAATCTATCATCTTGATTTTATGAAAATGTGGTTTATTCCAGAGATAATGCTTGCACAAGCAGTGGTGGCTGGAGGCTGTGGAAGAACCAGGGACTTGAAATTCAAACCACTTGGCTTCAGTGTTGACTTTGTTAATGACCTTACCAGATGAACTGACTTTGACACCCGAACCCAAGCTCACCTGAGCTCCTTGGACACTGGAAAGACCAAGTCAGCATAGTTTAGGACACGAGCCTAGATGTAAAGGGCTATCAACAATGCAGGTATATTTCCTGGGAGAATGCATTCACTTTCCAAAGCATTCTTACTTATTATTTAATTTTAATTGCCCTAACAAGTTCTGAAAGAGTTAGATATGGAAACTGTCGACTGAAGAAAAATGCACAACCTAAAAGTTGAAAGTTATGTTTTATTGTAGAGATTACTGAGGACTATAGCCTGGGATACAGCCTCTCAGATAACTCTGAGGAAAAGCTCTGAAGAGGTAAGAGAGGAGCCAGGATATATAGGAGTTCTTGATGAAAAAAAAAATGTAGTCAAACATGAAAAGATTACTGCTAATCACAAAAAATAGACATCTCAAGTTAATGATTTTAGCACTTTTCTATGTACTGGAAGATGCCAGAATCGGGGCTCATTGAAATTATTCCTTAGATATGCATCTTAACTAACTAGGGTCAGTATCTTCTTTTTCCCCATCCTGAATTCCCCTCAGGGTGCACCATTAGGGACATCTGCAGTGGCTAATGGTTTGATGGTGGACAACAATCATTGTATACTGGAATGGCAGGCAACATATTTTTGTCTGCATACCTGAGAACTGTAATCAACAGGCTTCCTGTTTCTTGTACTAAACAATATTGGACCAAGCAAATATAACTCAGCTACTTTGCTTTGGAGACAATTTGTTCCTGGAAGATAAGACTGAGAGCCACATAAAATAGCTTAGTACTTTCAATTTTAGATAAACAATGGATACGTTTGGGTGTAATTATGCCTCATGCAATATTTGGGAGATATTTATAGTGACAGGCAGAATAAAGCTCCCAAGGGGATGTCCTAATACCCAGAAACCTGTGAATGTGTTACCTTACCTGGCAAAGGGGAATTAAGATTGCTAATGGGGGCTTCCCTGGTGGCGCAGCGGTTGAGAGTCCACCTGCCGATGTGGGGGACGCGGGTTCGTGTCCCGGTCCGGGAGGATCCCACCTGCCGCGGGGCGGCTGGGCCCGTGAGCCATGGCAGCTGAGCTTGTGCGTCTGGAGCCTGTGCTCCACGATGGGAGAGGCCGCAACAATGAGAGGCCCGTGTATCACAAAAAAAAAAAAAAGATTGCTAAAGAACATAAAATAAGAGAATTCTCTGGGTGAGGCCAATGGAACCACAAGGAACCTCAAATAGGGAAGAAGGAGTCAGAATAGTCAGTGTCAGAGTGATGTAGGTTGAGAAGAACTCTACTGGTCACTGCTTTGAAGATGGAGAAGGGGCCATGGGCCTAGGAATACTGGCAGCCTCTAGAATTTGGAAAGAGCAAGTAACTGGATTCTCCCCTAGGGCCTACAGACAGGAACACAGTCTTGCCGACACCCTGATCTTAGCCCAGGGAGACCCACTGCAATATTCCGACCTCCAGAGGTGTGAGATAATAAATGTGTGTTGCTTTAAGACACTGAGTCTGTGGTAATTTTTTACAGCAGCAATGGGAAACTATCACACATATACCTTAAAAAAATGGTTTGTTTGAAATTTAAATTTGAGTGACCTGTACAGCTGTCAGGGAGGAAGAAATTTCCCCTTATCCTCCTAGGTTTTTCTGGTTGGTCTAAGAATTAAGTTGACATGAGACAGATTAACAGGAGAAAATCATATGAAATGTAATAACATGTCTACACGGGAGAGACCCAGGAAAACTGAGTAACTCACCACAGTGGCCAAAACCCTCAGCTAAAGACAAAAGAGGAAGTTGTGAGTGGGAAGAGTCAGTTCTGGGAGGTGACCAGGAAAAGATCAGTAAACAAGAGTGATTGTGATGCAGATTTAAGTCATTGCCTTCTCCATTGACAAGACTTTCTAGAGATTGGGTCCTCTTCTAGGTACAGCAATGGAGACCCCCTTACCTTGGAGATTTCCCTAACAAATGTAGTGTTTTTTATAAAAGGGTAACTCCTACTTGGTTTTCAGCATTTTCCCCATTTCTGCTGTTTCTTAGAAAATAACCAGCTTAAAACAATTAATATGCCAAAGAGATATTTTGGGGTGAAAACTTTGCTCCCCTATACAGACAAACTGAATTAGGGAGAGAGACCAGGTCAGAAGTCCTGTCAGGGGTACTAAGTCCATGCAGTGGGGGTCAGGCAGGAGGCCCAGTGTTCTTATCTATAAAAGGGGGACAATAGTGAAAAAGTTGATTAAAAAGTTTTCATATGTTGCCCCACAGGTGTGTCTTGAGTACTCAGTACAATAAATGTTGGAGCACTAGCATGTAGCGAGTAGTTCAGATTGTTTGGTCCACCTGTGTACCCCCCATCCTTCCTGATCAAAACTGAGCAGGATCCTGTGGGACCCTCCAGGGGCACAAAAGTCTTTCTGTGTCCTCTGTTTCTTATTTATAGGAAAAAGGCTGCAGCCTCCTAGACCTTCCCTGAGTTCCAAAGGGCAGATTCAAACAATTTCTAATTAGGGAAGTAAGGGAATGCAGAAACAAAGGAAGAGCAGTCAAGAAACAATAGTGGGTCCAAGTTCCTGCTCAAGAGATTTACATAACAATATATCTTTGAGTGCTTCTGCAGGAACTAAGGACCCCACCCAGGTGGAGGATGATAACTTCAGGCTGAGCACAAGATTCCTGGAGCACCACCCTGTTAGCTCACCACCACCCAATCAGAAGAAAGTCACAACACCTCATATGTTGCCTTTGAAAACTCTTCCTTGAAAGCCATTGAAGAGTTCAGGCTTTCTGAGCACCAGCCACCTGTTCTCCCTGCTTGGCTCTGCAATAAACCTTTGTATGCGCTAAACTCTGACATTTTGGTTTGTTTGGCCTCACTGTACATCAGGCACACAAATTTGGGTTCAACAACATGTGGCTGGTGGGAAGTGTCGACTGAAAAACATGCACAATGTGAGAGTTGTGAGATGTTTTATTTGTGTCACAATGAGGACTATAGCCCAGGAGATAGCCTCTCAGAAAGCTCTCAGGAACTTCTCCAGAGAGGTAAGTGGGGAGGTCAGTATGTATGTGATTTTGGTGAAGGGGGGTACGTGCAGTCAAGCACACATTTTGGCAGGGGCTTGCTGCTAGTCACAAGAATATTACTGCTAGTCAGGAGGAGCAGATGTCTTCATTAAAGATTTTAGTGCTTTTCTAGATATAAGAAGATGCAAGAAATCGAGCTCATAAAATCTTCTCCTGAAAATATCTATCTGAAGGCCTATTCTGCCAGTTTTTCCTAGAGCACAGAGTGCTTCATTCCTGATCTCCACCTTGAACTCCTTTCAGGGTGTGTTGAAGGTCAATTGTAACAGGGAAGAACAAAATCTGACTCCATGTTGGATCTGTTTCTTTGACTTTTGCAGCCTTTGCTCTCCATTGTTTTTTGTTACTATAATCACGAAAAGGATGCTGTCTATAGCTATAAGCAAACATAACGGCCTCCCTTGGGGAACCCTGCTCCTCTGCCTAAATGTTAAACTAAAGTGCCTTTGTTCAGCTCACAGGGAAACATTCTGACCCTGCCCGCCTGTGAATGACGGAAAGAAAGAAGAAATTAACACATCATCCTCCCGATGTTGGCCAAGCCAGGATATATTTTGCAAGACTAATGGTCTTTTTACTTTACTTCCTCACCTCCTCCCCCTCTCTGTTCTGTAAAAGAAACTGGTATCCAGACACCGATAAGATAGTACTCTAGCTCATTAGTCGGCCATCTTCTCGGACTCCTGGTTTTCCCAATAAAGTCTCTATTCCTTGGCTCAATACCTCGTCTCCTGATGTATTGGCCTGTCCTGCGGCAAGCAGAGCAAGCTTGGACTTGGTAACAAATAACTGCAGTGGCCTAGTGACCTAATCCTTGTAGAGGTAGATGGCAAGTGACAATTTTTATCTGGCAGAAGGGTCCTAATACCTTGCCCTGGCTTGATTCTCCTGCATTTTTAGATTGGGGAGTGCAGGACATGCAGGCACAGCCTGGTGAGGTACTGGCAGGACAGGGTGTGTGTTGTGGGGGTTTATGGTACTTCCTTCGACCTATCAGCTGTGGGTGGACCCCACATCCAGAATTCTGTTGCCTGGAGAAAACTAAGGGCTGTCCAGAACATCTCATAGACCTCGAATTGCAAGACACACATTTAGTGACGCCCCCTCAAGCTAAGGCACCCTGTGCTCTGTGGTGTGGGCACACTGCCCTCGGAGCTTCTTCTGACTTTCTCTGAACCACATTTAGGAGGCCGAGGATGGGCTGCCCACAGGCTGAGAGCACTTCTGCTGTAAACCAGGAAGGAGCTTTACAGGGAAGCAAGATTCTTTTGTCATGGATCCTATTGCTAGGAGTCTTCTGAATATTAACCCTCAAAAGAGCTTCAGGCAATGCTAATCCTGCTTCCAATCAGTTCTTATCAGGAGACCTCCTGGATAAAATGCAGGACGAAAGGAGCTTGTGGGAGCTGACTGCTTTCTGTTTTCTGCTACAGTGAAAGCCAGAGTGGCTCTCTCCTTTCTCCCTTTCCTTCTTGTGGTCCCTGTAGTAATGAGAGAAGAAATTCTGAGGCTGAATTTATATACAAAATGGCTGTTAAAGCAAGAACCAGCCCCAGGAAATTCAACAGTGGTTTCAGAACTTTGCTTTAACATGCCTGGGGGCAAACCTTCATTTAGCTAATTAAATGGTGGGAGAGCCAGTTTGGCCCAGGGCCTCACACACCTGTTTGGGAATCCCTTAGAAGTCCTCCCCAGGCCTCCTCAGTGCACCCAGATCTCCTTCACCAGCTTAGGGTTGCTCCTGACAAAATAAAATGTATGGCTAAGACAATTATAGAGGAGGTGTTCAGCTAATCTTGTCGTTTTCAAGCTTAAAGACTTTCCAAGGCTTCCGCCACCCTTATTAAAGTGCCGGATTCCTAACATGCCACGTTCAGTCCTCTACCCATTTTCCTAGATCTATCTCCTCACTCCCTGCACAATGCTCTGTTCCGGCTTCACAAGCATGCCATGCCCTTTCTACCTGGGTTAGTGACTGCAGCCTGTTCCCTCTGCTGTGTACTTGGAATGTGAATGTTTGTTCAAACCCAGCCTCTTCTTGGCCCAGCCCTTGTTCCCAGCCAAGTTCGTTCCTGTTCATCCTTTGGGTCCTGACTGAGCTGTCAGTACCTCTAGGAAGTGGTGGACTACTCCTGTGGCTTGGGGCCCCCTCCTTGATACTTACAAATTACCTTACCTGCCTCAGTCCTGGCACTTGTCACCCCTCATGGGGCTGGTGTGTTTCCTTGTCTTCCTCTTCTCCTTGACAAGAAGCAGTTTGAGGGAATGGATGCCCACCCTTGTGTTTCAGTTGAATTCATACAGAATAACTGTTCCTTCGGCTTGAACACACCACTCCCAGATGCCCAGAAAGGAAAGGGTAATCATTTAATCAAATGAACTATTTGGCAAATATGGGGGTGGATATCCAACTGCAAAAAATTGGTGAGTAGATGGTATGTCTATTTTTCTCACTGTGTTCTCAATTTATTGTTCAATCCTGCAGTAAGGATTCTCTTCCTACAGAAGCTCTTTCCTTTTTTCTCTTCTCTCCCTTCCCCTGGGCTGCAGCACTGGGCCGGGAGATGCTCTGGCTTCCTTCCCTTTACTCTTTAGTGTTCAGTCTGCAAAGCTGAGACAGGATCCCATCACTGACATTTGCTGTTACTGCAACAGGCTTGCAGTGGTCCCTTTCCCCCAGTCACCAAGGTTATCAGTGCTCTGTGCTGTGCAGTCACCAATGTCAGAGGCTGGGGTTCCCTACCCATGCTGGAAGCACCCTCGTGGGTGGTGTTAACACCCTCTGGGGATGTGCTTGTTTGGCTCCCTCCCAGATCCGGTGGCATTGCTGTGTTACCTGCCTTGGACAGGCAGCTGTGGAGCTTTTGTCACTGCAGCACCTTCACCTCGCCTGTGACTGCCCTGCTGCCATCCACCGGGCCTTCTGAGGAGAGCACGTTGGGGCCACATTGAGTTCCTTCTCTGTAGCCACCAGGCAGAAGGTCCAGATGCCCAGGGACCCCACCAGGGCTCCTGTTCCCATGTATGTGGATCTCCATGGCCTGTGTCAAGAGGGACACAGTGAAGAAACCATCAAGGAAGAGAAGACAGAAAGTGAGACAAGAGGCTGCTACCCTCCCTTCCTGAAAGCTCAAGGGCTTATAATTGGAATAACCTCAAGATCATCCCATACAATCTGCTGTTTGATGGCGGAATCTCCACAGCACCCTTGTCAAATCATTATTTGAATTTCGTTTGAACAGTCCCAGTGCCAGGGAGAGCGTTATTACTATTCCTCAGTGAATACCTTAGAACACTTTTGTTTTACACACTCGTACATGTATTTCTGAAGAACAGAGTCCTAGAAGTGGAACTGCTGGTCAGGGGTATGTACATTTCCCATTTTGATACCTACCATCTGCACATTCGTACACACACACACACACACACACACACACATGCTGTACACACACACAAATAAACGCATAGCAGTTATGAGCTCACATGAATAAAGACCTTTCTGATAAAACTGTCCCTCAGCAGAATGGGTTGCCTGCGTTGCAGCAATGAGTGGTCAAGTGCTTGGATGATGAGGATGCTGTAGAGAGGATTTCAACATGGGGTATGTAGTCAGAGCACCTAGGACCCAGGGGACCCCCGACACTCACATGTGGCAAGCTCTGGACAAACACCAGCACCCTCCCCTTAGGCGGTGAGTTCCCAGCAGTGGTTCATTTGGCCATGGGCCCTTCAGATAGGGACAGACTAAAGGGATAAAGTGGGTGATTAAATAGTTAATTACTAGTAAAGAAAAAAAGTATGGGAGAACCCTGTAAGCTAATGATCACTCAGGAAAGCAGGTTTGCTTAACAACAAAACAGAGCAGGCTTGCTTAGCAACAAAACGATGCAACAGAAGCATGAGACCCACATCTCAGTGAGGTCAGTAAGTTAATGACTCCTAGGCCATGCTTCTCTGTGCACACTAAGAATAAAAATATAGGGTGTAGGGACAAGAAATTTCCCCTACCTGACGTGGAGGAACAGCTGATGATGGAAACTTGATGTCTACTCAAAAATGAGGAAGAAGGTGGTCTTCTCCCCCTCCCCACTTTTCCTTTGATTATAAAACTGTAGCCCACTAAGTTCTCAGGGCAGCACTCTCTTGCCTGCCCGCTTGTAAGCCTCACAAGCATCTTATTCTAATAAATCACTTCTTATCTATCACTTTCCTTCTTGCTGAATTCTTTTGTGCTAAGACATAAAGAACCAGAGATCCTAGCAAAGCCACCCCCACCATATGCATTTCTGCGGTTTCACTTCTGGAGGCAATGAATTTTCCAGGCCAACCTCGGAGAGCACAGGGCAGGGGAGGGGTGGTTGTAGGGCAACTTTATGGCTTCCCCCAAAGCACACGACCCCTTTCTCAAGTCTCTGCACTGGTTTTCCACCAGAATCTGCTCATTCTCTCCTCAAACTCAGGCTTATCCACTTATCTCAGCCGGGAGGGCCAGGCACTGTTATGACTCTGCACTGGTTGTTTCAGAAAAAAAATGAGCTTTTTTCTCAGTAGTCAAAGATGTCCTCCTGTGCATCTGGAGGGGGCACACCTGAAGGCCAGCGGCAAGCTTTGGGTCTTGGATGGAGTCCTATACAGAATTCAAGGGAAGAAGCCTGCTAGCTCTGGGGTCTTAGAAGGCTGGCAGTCACTCTGTCTGGCATGCTTCTCACAGTCTGTGGCTGCTGGGCCAGCGTCCTTACATCAGGGGGAGGAGGGGGATGGTGGGTGTGATGCCATGGACACCATTTGGAAATGCTTGTGCATGGCAGTCATCTCTCATTTTGTCCTGATCTGGGCAAAGTCATTAACATACATTAGTGCTCACCGAGTAGATCACACTTTCCTCCCTTGTGCAGTCCCTGCAGGTCCTCAAAGGTGGCATTGGACATGCCCACTGCACAGCTGCAGGGAACCGAGTAATACATCAACAGAGCCTGAGCTCACTGTTGTCTTTGATCAGGTCAGATCCACCTCTGGTTGTTGGTCCTTCAACAAGCACAGGACCAGTGAGAAGAGCAGCTGCAGCTGAGATCCCCTCCAGCACCTCCACCTTGACCTCTTCAGCCACAGTTATCCTTCCAGCTCTTTGTGACTGGCCCCTCTCAAGCTGGCCACTCAGGACAGGGCAACCAGCCCCCTTCCCAACACACAGATCAAATATACAGCTGAAAGATGGGATTTGAAACAATGGACTAGATTAAATCGCTGAAGGAATAAGTGTAGGGAAAAGGCTCCCATACTTCATAATTTGGAGCTCAGACTGAGGAGAGGGAGTGGACACAGGAAGCAGAGGAGGCAGAGAGGCCCCTCCTGCCCTCTCCCCCCATTCATATGTTGAAGTTCTAATCCCCCAGGACCTCACAATGTGACTGTATTTGGATACAGGGCCTTTACAGAGGTAATAATGGTAAAAGGGGTCATGTGGGTAGGCCATAGTCCAAGAGGGGATAAGAAGAGATTAGGACATGGACATGCAAAGAAGAAAAGACCACGTGAGGACACAGGGAGAAGACAGCCATCTGCAAGCCAGGGAAAGAGCCTTGGAGAAACCAGTTCTGCTAGCCAACACCTTGATCCAGGGCTTCTACCCTCCAGAACAGTGAGGAAAAAAATTCCTGTTGTTTAAGCCACTCAGTCTGTGGTTTCTTTCGGTGGTCAGAGCTGACTAACACAGGTGGGGGAATGAAAAGGGGGTATAGTCAAGAAAGTCATATGGGGTTTTGATCTCAGGGTGACAGTGGTATGTGGTGGCTTGAAGCGAGATCTTAGTTCCCTGGCCAGGAATCAAGCCTGGGCCACCTGGGTGAAAATCAGGAATCCTAAGTGCTAGACCACCAGGGACTGGTGGATAGAAGCAGAGCCCTGGCTCTTGTCTTCTTTGAAAAAGGAATTTTATAAAGAGACCAAGGTTGTAAAACAGGCACAGAGTTTATTAGAGCACACAAAGAAGCAGTTTACTTAGGATAGAAGCGAAGCAGAGTTACACACTCAGAGAAAGGAAGAGCGTGGACATTCTTGCTAATGAGGAGCATGCTAAAGGGTGGTTTAAGTTGCTTATATTGGGGCTGTCTTCTGGGTCTTTGTTTGCCTCTGGCCAATCATCTTGCTCATTGCCCTTATCTAATCTGTCTCAGGGCTCATCCCAATGTGTGTGTGCATATTTTAGCCAAGATGGATGGATTCCAGCGTGAGGGTCTCTGAGAGGTTGGCAGAACATATTATGGGCTAGCACTCCCTCCCTTTGTGACCCCTGAGGAACTTTTCTGCTAATGTGCAGTTGGACATTGACCTCAAGAATGAAAGATGTGGTCATCTCATCTTTTTACTCCAGCAGAGTTTAGTTCCTCTCTGCTCCTGCTGTTATCTTTTTCCTTGAAATGTCAAGGGGAAACAATCTCCAATTGCCCATCTTGACAAATTCCAGCTCCTCAGCCTGGGGCCCACATACCTCCTACCTCAGTTTCACTTCATGGAGGAGGCAGTGGTTGGTTCAAAGACCATGTGGATTAGCCACAGGGTGTTGCTAGTCACCCCCATGGTGGACACCCCACATGACATTGTCTGTTTTTTCTTTTATCGCACCCTTCAGTTTATGGAAGGCAGCTCTTAATTATCTCCATCTGGCAACCAAGGAAACTGAGGTTCATAGATTGTGTGACTTGCCTGTAATTTTATAAAACTTTAGGGGCAGTTCTCCTCACCCTCTTCTTACAATCCCCTACAGCAATTTTCCCAGGTCACTCTACTCTGAAGAGCGATTCTGAAACTCCAGAATCACTTCAAGAGCTTGTTTGCAGCTGCTGTGTTTATCACAGCTTTGTCACATCAGTGACAGCCTGATAGAAGCAAAAACAAGAACAAGCTAATTGGTCACAGATGAATAGACCCATGGTCCTGTCTGCAGCTTGTGAGGCAATTCCAGCTGGCAAGTGCCTTTGATAAGCCCACTGAGGGTGGCAGCCTCAGGCTGGAGCTCTGGTTTCTGGTGGTAGAAGCCAGCTTCCCTGCCAGCACAGAGGGAGAGAGTGGGGAATGCATAGGACAGGACTCTTCAGGAGACCTGAAGTGACTGAAGGCAGTGGAGGGGAGCAAAACCTGCTATCCCCAAATGTCCCTTTGGCATGCAGATTATTTCAAGCTGAAAACAATCAAGGCCCAGAAGACTCTGGAAGAAACTTTGATGTTTCCTCTAACTGCCTAGAAAAATGTAGCTAGAGGACCTTTTCCAGGAAGGGAGCTATCAGCATAGATCACTACAGTATGAACTAGGTGTGCAGACAGGAAGGGACCTAGCAAAGTCTGTTTGTTAAAACTCCTCTCTTTGTCCCACTGTATCTGATGACCCCACAATCATTTGTTCACTTTCTTTTCCATCTCCGTGTCAGTTGCCTTCCTCCCCATTTGAAGTCCCAAGCCCCTGACCCCAACATCCTTTTTCGTCTTACCTGAAGATGGATATTTAAGGTGAGTGCTTCTGTTATTTTGGTGAGATATCCAGTTTTCCTGGGTCCTCTCATGTATACACGTTATTAAACTTTGTTTGATTTTCTTCTACTAATCTGTATCATGTCAACTTAGTTCTTAGACCAGCCAGAAGAACCTAGAAGGGTAGAAGAAAATTTCTTCCTCCCCGACAGCAATTTATTACCCACAAAGTGTTGAGCTAGTGGTTATGGAAAAAGGGTCTTAGCTTCCTCCTCTACAGAGCCTTCAGTAATTTGTGTGTGGGTCTCTAAGGCTAAGAACAATTGGTGTGTGTATATGTGTGTGTGTGTGTGTGTGTGTGTGTGTGTGTTGTTTCAGGACTGGGGACTCCAAGAAGAGAATGGGGCCTTCCCTGGTGGCGCAGTGGTTGAGAGTCCGCCTGCCAATGCAGGGGACACGGGTTCGTGCCCCGGTCTGGGAAGATGCCACGTGCCGCGGAGCGGCTGGGCCCGTGAGCCATGGCCGCTGAGCCTGCGCGTCCGGAGCCTGTGCTCCGCAAAGGGAGAGGCCACAGCAGTGAGAGGCCCGCGTACTGCAAAAAAAAAAAAAAAAAAAAAAAAGAAGAGAATGGAAACCTGAGACCTGAGATATAGGTTACTCTAAAGATAAGTCAGTGGCAGAGAAGCATAAACACTAATTCTACAAGCTCCCTCCTCTCTCCAGGACACATCCTCTGTATGTACCCCATTGCCCACAACCCCACAACACTGACACATCCTTGCCCCACTGCCCTGACCTGGTCCTCCACCTACGCATGGCCATATCATGTGTCTGCTTCCCTATCTTTCTTTCCCTAGGACCAAAAGTCTCTTCAGAAGTCCATTTGTTGGCCTAACTGCTGCCTTGGTTTGACAGTCATTTCATAAACCTTCTCAAATGCCCTCTCTCACCTGGGCACATATTCCACCAACACCCCAACCCCCTCCCTCCCCTCCCACCCGCAAGTTATCCCCAAGACTCGGTTTCTATCTAGTTCCCTGCTTGAGCCAGTTGGCAGTGTTTTAGAATGGCTCCACCTCTCACTTCTTGTGGAAGCCAGAGCAAAGGGCTAGGGTAGCAGGGGTGGGGATGCGGGTGTTAGCAAGAGCAAAAGGTTTCCTGTCCTGTGTGTGTGGTCGGGCTCACCTGTAGCTCCCTGCCAGAACCCTGTCTTAGAGAGGGCAGGATCTTGGGGAGCCCCTTGAGTCATGGGTGAGAGCTGGGTCGAGCCTTGTAGGTGAGTGGTTGAGGAGATCAGGGGTGTGTGTGTGTGGGGGGGGTGACCACCTAGCCACAGCAGATGCACTGTTTGGGAAGAGCTTTTTAATGAGTCAAACTATTCCCTATGAAAGATGGTAATTCAATCGCATTATATTTGAAAAGCAAAAATGTGCAAACCTAAGATAAGGGCTTGAATCAGGAGCAGGGAGAATTCTCTGGTTTTTTTCCCTTCCAGAATAACCAATATAAAGATTCCTTTTTACATTACAAACTAGAAGCGACACATAGTAACTTAATTGCGTATTTGTTATGACAAAGTGATATTCATGACTGATAGAACTGCAGAGTTTAATTGGCGAGGGAGAATCAAATAGCACCTGTGTCAAGCTGAGTGAACATCAGCTATAAATGTCTACCTCTGCCTGGCGAGAAGCTGCACTTGCCACAGTTAGCCTCAGGCTGGGTCATACAGCCAGCAGAGCTCACTGGTTGCTTTCTTCCAGTGGGACAAGTGTCTGCCTGCTACCCAAACACCCAATGGGTGATGGTCTTTCTCTCAGACCCCAGCTCTAAATACCATCTGCAGTGCTCCTGTGCACTCTTCAAGGCCTCCACACACTTTTCTAAACTTTTCTAGATTTTCTCCAGCTCTACCCACCTCCCTGGGGAGATGAGATAGAGGAGAAAGAGGGAAAAGTGCAGGCCTTTGTACCAGAATCCTTAATTAGCTACCTTGGGCAGCATCAATTAACCTCATCTGCCCATATCTAAGGTGTGTAGAACAATACTTAAACTGAGGTGTTTTGATGATTAAATGAATTATAATAATAAAGTTACTGGCCTAGAGGCATCCCTTCCTTTTTACAGAGCATTTTATGAAGCATTCATGCACATATGCCATATCATATCACTTATCCATACATGTTCCACAAATTTATCTTGCGTCTACCATTTTGAAAGGCAAGGTGCTAGAAGCTAAAGTGACGATGAGATTACACATTCCTTTTTCTCCTGTATCCTCACAATACCAGAGGTCTTACTGTAAAATCCAGCTGACTTTAGTTATCCTGGGCTAGCCATTCCACTTGACTCCTTCACCCCCTTTCCTGTCCCTTAGACAAAGCCTCACTGAAACACTGACTTTGGTACAGTGAGTTTATGTGATTAATCCTAAAGCATGCTCAGTCTTCCAGCACAGTAGAGGCGAGTAGAGTAGAAGTGAGTTCTTGACCTTGTGGATTTCACAGCCCAGTCACACCCAGGATGGTCCTGGCTGTGTTTCTGGTGAATAGGAAAGAGGTGACACTCCCCACCTGAGGTTTCTTCATTCATTCATTTTGTGCACAACAATCATTTATAGATTTAGAAAAAATGTCAATCTTGAAAGGTAAACCAGTGGGTTGACCACCAGGACCCCTTGTTTCTCACTGAGTCACCACCTCCCCTCCGATGAGGATGTGTTTTTGCCTAACACTGTGTGTACAACTCATCATCACATTCCTTCTCTAATACCTCAAAACGCTTCTGTGAAATGAGGGTGTGGTCCTGTGCCCTCAGTGACCCTTTGTGCAAACCTTGCCCTGCCTTAGTTTACTTAAATTAAGCAAATGACCTATGTTTTCTTCTAGTCAAGCACCTGGAGTTTTTCTTCATGTATTTTGCTTTTGGTGACTCATGTACCCCAGAGATATCATTTCACATTTTTCTTCAGAAGTTTGGTTTTTCTTTCCTCATGTAAGTCTATTTGCCAATTGTCCTATAGCATCATCTACTGGGACCCACCCCTTTCCCACTGATTTGTAATGACACCACTGTCATATATCAAGTTTTTGTATATGTGCAAATCTATTTTCACCTTCTCTATTTTATTCTATTGTTGTTTTTTTTTCTACTCTTGCTAAGTTGTTTTAATTACTATTGCTTTATAGCAAATCTTGAATCTAATATGGTATGCAATCAATCCCTCCTTATTCTTTTGTAAAAATCATCTCTGATATTCTTGGGCCTTTAAAATTCTACATAAGTATTAAGATCAGCGGGAAAGTTTCAGGCAAAACTGTTAGGATTCAGGTTAGATTTATATTGAATTTATATTGAATTTTTAGATTAGTTTTGGGAGAACTGATATTTAAACTATTGAGTCTTGGCGGATATTAGCGTGATATAGCTCTCAATTTATTCAACTCTTTCTTATGCCTTTCAATTAAGTTGTAATTTTTATACACAGGTCTTGCCTATATTTACTTAAAATTAATTTTATATAATATTTCTTTGCTATTATGATTGGAGTCTTCTCTTTTATTGCCTGTTCTAATTGGTTCTTAGAAATGCTATTAATTTCTGTATATATCTATTTTATATCCATCC
The DNA here is from genome assembly GCF_002837175.3 of Physeter macrocephalus. Classification (NCBI taxonomy): domain Eukaryota; kingdom Metazoa; phylum Chordata; class Mammalia; order Artiodactyla; family Physeteridae; genus Physeter; species Physeter macrocephalus. Next base: position 37,376,535 of record NC_041215.1, on the reverse strand, counting down.
ATTCACTCTAATTAGATTTAGTAGTTAGTAATCTTCCAAGTAAGTAATCATAATGTCTCTGACTTTTTTTGTTTTATTTTACTTGACCTCATGGTGATCATGACTTCTATGTTAAAGGGAAAGTTTTTAATGGTCAACCATTACACTAAGTATTTTCTGTAGCTTTTTAAAATCAAATTAGGAAATTCCATTTTGTTTCTTACTCATTTAAATTATTTATTTAAAAACTATGAATAATAGATGGTAATCTTGATTAAATCTTTTTATTATCTATTCTATTAGATTATTTTCCTTGGTTAAAATGTAAGTGAATATATTAACAGATTTTTCTCTGATTTATTTTAATTACTACTTAACATCTTTCTAAGGTATACTTTTTTCATATTTTAACATTTTTGAAATCAGAATGCATCTTACAATTATAGTCTGTTAGACTATTAGGATAGAAAAGTTTTCCTTTTTCTTAGTGGTATATTAAATTTGATGTGTATTATAATCAATAGCATCTCATATTAAATGAGCTGCATTTTAGGTTTTCTAATATTTAGCCATTTAACAGTTCTGATATAAACCCACCTTAATATAATTTGCTTAGGACATTTGTATTTATTTCATAAGAGTGGAATATAATTTTTGCTTTCTTCTACCTTATTTTATTTTTTAACTGAAGTATAATTGAAATACAATGGTGTATTATTTTCAGGTGTACAACATAATGGTTAGATATTTGTATGTATTACAAAATGATCACCACAATAAGTCTATTTAATATCCATCATCATACATAGTTATATATTTTTTTCTTGTGATGAGAATGTTAAAGATTTACCCTTAGCAACTTTCAAATATGTAATACTGTATTATTTTCAATTAATTTTTATTGGAGTATGGTTGCTTTACAAGGTTGTGTTAGCCTCCACTGCACAACAAAATGAATCAGCCATACACATATGTATTATTAATTATTGTCAATATGCTGCACCCTATATCCTCAGGGCTTATTTATTTCGTAACAAGAAGTTTGTACCTTTAACCCTCTTTACCCATTTATCTATCCCCAACCCCATCTCCCTGCCACTGCCTCAGGCAACCACCAATCTGCTCTCTGTATTGATGAGCTAGTTTGTCTCTTTGTTTTTTAAAGAGTCTACATATAAGTGAGATCATATGGTATTTGTCTTTCTCTGTCTGACTTATTTCACTTAGCATAATGCCCTAAAGGTCCATCCATATTGTCTGAAATGTCAAGATTTCTTTCTTTTACATGGCTAAATTATATGCATATATATATCAATACATATATATACATATACATATATATATAAATACATCTCATGACTTTATCCATTCATCCATCAGTGGACACTTAGGTTATTTCCATATCTTAGCTATTGTAAATAAAGCTGCAATGAACATGAGGTGCATATATCTTTTCAAGTTAGTGTTTTTGATTTCTTCAGATAAATATACAGAAAAGAAACTACTGGATATTATGGTAGAGCTATTTATAATTTTTTGAAAAACCTCCATACTGTTTTCCATAATGGCTGTACCAATTTGCATTCCCACTAACAATGCACAAGGGTGTTTTTTTCTTGTCTTTTTAGTAATAGCTATTCTACCAGATGTGAGGTGATATCTCATTGTGGTTTTGATTTGCATTCCCCTGATGTTTAGTAATATTGTTCACCTTTTCATGTACTTGTTGGGCATCTGTAAGTCTTTGGAAAAATGTCTGTTCAGATCCTCTCCCCATTTCTTACAGGGATTGTTTGGGGATTTTTGCTATTGAATTGTATGAATTTTTATATATTTTGTATATTAGCCTCTGATCAGGGATTTGCAAATAAATCCCTTATTTGGTAGGTTGCCATTTCATTTTGTTAATGGTTTCTTCAGCTATGCAAAATCTTTTTAGTTTGATGTAGTCCTACTTATTTATTTTTGCTTTTGTTGCTAGTGCTTTTGGTGTTAAATCCAATAAAACATTACCAAGACTTATGTCAAGGAGCTTACTGCCTATGTTTACTTGTAGGGGTTTTATGGTGTCAGGTATTACATTCCTTACATACTGTAATCCATTTTGAGTCAGTTTTTCTGTATGGTTTAAGATAGTGATCTGGTTTCATTCTTTTGCAGGCAGATGTCCAATTTTCCCAACACCATTTGCTGAAGAAACTCTCCTTTTCCCATTGTATTTTCTTGGCTTTTTTGTTGTAAATTCATTGCACATATATGATGGGTTTATTTCTAGGCACTCTATTCTTTTCCATTGATCTATCTGTCTGTTTTTATGCCAGTACCATACTGTTTTGATTCCTATACCTTTGTAGTATAGATCAAGATCAGGAAGCATGATGCCTCCAGATTTGTTCTTTTTTCTTAAGATTGCTATTTGGGGTCTTTTGAGGTTTCATACACATTTTAGGAATTTTTTTCCATTTCTGTGAACAATGCCATTGCAATTTTAATATGACTTGCATTGAATCTATACAACACTTTGAGTAGTTTGAACATTTTAACAATATTAATTCTTCTAATCCATGAACATAAAATATCTTTCAATTTATTTATGTCTTCTTCAATTTCTTTTATCAATGTCTTATAATTTCTTGTGTACAAGTCATCCACATCCTTGGTTAAATTTATTCTTAGGTATTTTGTTCTTTTTGACACAATTGTAAAAATTATTGTTTTCTTAAATTCTATTTCTGATAGCTAATTAGTACAGTATAGAAAACAAATGTTTGTTTATTAATTTTTATCCAGCAAATTTATGGAATTTTAAAAATTTAGATCTAACAGTTTTTTAGTAGAGCCTGTAGGGTTTTTTCTATATATAATATCATGCCATCTGCAAATAGTGACATTTTTACTCTTCCTTTATTATTTGGATGACTTCCCTTCCTTCCCCTCCTCCTTTCTTTCTTTCCTTCCTTCCACCCTCCCTCCCTTTCCTTCCTTCCTTCCTTCTTCTCTTTCTTCCTCTCTTTCTTTCTTTCTTTTCTTCTTTCTTTCTTTCTTTCTTTCTTTCTTTCTTTCTTTCTTTCTTTCTTTCTTTCTTTCTTTTCTTCTCTTTTTTTCTCTTTTTTCCTTTCCTGCCTAGTTGTTCTCACTAGGACTTCCAATCCTATGTTAAATAAAAGCGGTGAGATTGGGCATCCTGGTCTTATTCCTGATCTTAGAGAAAAAACTTTCAAGTTTCCACCATTGAGTGTGATATTCATTGTGGCTTTTTCATATAGGCCTTATTATGTTGAAGTATGTTTCCTCCACATCCACTTTGTTCAGAATTTTTATTGTAAATAGATGTTGAAGTTTGTTAAATGCTTTGTTTGCATCTATTGAGATGATCATATGATTTTTATCCTTCATTTTGTTAATGTGGTGCAACACATTGATTGATTTATGGATGTTAAGTCATCCTTGGATCCCTGGAATAAATCCCACTTGACTGTGGTGTACAATCCTTTTAATGTATTGTTGAATTCGGTTTGCTAATATTTTTTGAGGATTTTTTTTTTGTTTATGTTTATCAGGAATATTGGTCTATAAGTTTTTTCTTTTCCTTGTACTGTCCTTGTCTGGATTTGGTATCAGGGTAAGGCTGGCCTTATAAAACGAGTTTCATATTATTCTTTCTATTTTTTTTGGAGAATTTGAGGATTGGTTTTAATTCTCTTTGAATATCTGGTAGATTCACCAGTGAAACCATCTGGTCCTGGACTTTTGCTTGTGAGGTTTTTAACTACTGATTGACTCTCCTTACTAGTAATCAGTCTGTACAGATTTTCTATTTCTTCATGATTCAATGTTGATAGGGTGTATGCTTCTAGAACTATCTTTTTCTTCTCATAATAACTTTTGGTGTATAACTTTTTATAGTAATCTCATAGTCTTTCATTTTTATGTGGTATCATTTGTAACATCTCCTCTTTCATTTCTGATTTTATTTATTTGAGTCCTCTCTCTTTTCTTCTTGTTAAGTCTAGCTAAAGTTTGTCATTTTTGTTTACCATTTCAAAGCACCAGCTCTTAGTTTCATTGATCTTTTCTACTGTCTTTTTAGACTCTATTTTACTTATTGATCTATCCTGAATAATTTACCATGTGCACTTGAGAAAAATGTATATTCTGTTGCTTTTGGAGAAACGTTTTATATATATATAAAACATTTTATATATATATTTTATATATATACATATAATATATATATTTATATATATATTATATAATTTATATATATATTTATATATATATATACCTGTCTAAAGTGTCATTTAAGCCTAGTGTTTCCTTATTGATTTTTCTCTCTGGGTGATCTTTCCCTTGATGAAAATGGGTATTAAAGTTTCCTACTATTATTATATTGCTGTCAATTTCTCCCTCTAACTCTGTTAATGATTATTTTGTATGTTTAGGTGTCCTATGTTGGGTGCACAAATATTTACAAATGTTATATCCACTTGTTGGATTGATCCCTTTATCATTATGTGATGTCTTTCTTTTTCTCTTATTTTTTTTAAGTCTATTTTTTTCTGATATAAATAAGCTATCTTAGCTTTCTTTTAGTTTTCATTTGTATAGAATATCTTTTTTAATTCCTCCACTTTTAGTGTGTGTTTCCTACTTCTGAAGTGAGTTTCTTTTAGACAATATATAGAGGGTCTTTTTAATCTGTTCAGCCACTCTATGTCTTTTCATTGAAAATTTAGCCCATTTACATTTAAAGTAATTCTTGATAGGAATGCACTTATTGTCATTTTGTTAACTGTTTTCTGGTTGCTTTAAAATACCACTATTCCTTTCTTCTTCTCTTTCTCTCTTCTTTTGTAGTTTTATGATTTTCTTTAGTAGTATGCTTGTATTCCTTTCTCGTTATCTTTTGGGTGTCTAAAATAGTTTTTTGTTTTGTGGATACTATAAGGCTTACATATAACAACTTATATTTGTAACAGTTTATTTTGTTGATAATTTTGATCCCATTGTAAAGTTCTACATTTTTAGTCCATCCCCCAAGGTTCTTTGTTTTTGATGTCGCATTTTACATCTTTTAATTTTGTTAATCCCTTTAGTGTATTTTTCAATTCAGTTATTGTATTCTTGAGCTCTGTAACTTCTATTTGGTATTTTATTTTACTTTCGGTGCCTTTGTTGAAGTTCTTACTGGGTTCATCCTTTATTCTGCATAGTTCAGTGAACATCTTTATGATCATTATTTTGAATTCCTTATTGGGTAAATCACTCAGTTCTATTTCATTAAGGATTTTTTCCTGGGATTATATCTTGCATTTTTGTTTGGAACATATTCTTCTGTTTCTTCATTTTGCTTGACTCTCTGTGTTGATTTCTATGTATTAGATAAAACAACAACCTCTCTCAGTCTTGAATAATTGGTCTCCTGTAGCTCTTGGTAGTCCCTCAAATCTTTGTGATTGTCAAAGTAGCCTATTTTATTTGTAATGGTTCTCCGTATTTGTAATGGTTCTCCGTATTTGAGGGTGGCCAACACCTGTCCCAAAGGGGAGGGTCTCAGTCAGCACTAAGATTAAGTCTGATTGGAAGCCAGTCCCTCAGGCAGCAGCTTTTAAAGAATGCAAATATACACATTCCTGTGGGACCACAAATGTAACATCCACTGGCCACCAGAGCCAGGTGATCTAGAGGTGTCCCCTGGGTGGCAGTTTCCAAAATGGGGGCACCATACATGTTAATAATTTTCTTTCCAGGAGATACCAATGACATGGAGTGAGGCAGAAAGAGAGCACAAAGATGGCAGTCACTGGCTTCTGTTCCCAGAGTGCACCTCAGTTGGTCCCTAGATCTGTGTAAAACCAGATCTCAGGCATTGACATTCCCAGACAAACAAATAGTCTTCTTTCACAGAAAGACTGAGGGTGTGTTTCAGTCTGCTGTCTGTGCAGTGCCCTCGGGGTGGTAGCTGGCCAAGAACTGTCTCTCTAATTGTTACAGTCCTGTGGGACATAGGAACACAAGTACCCATGGCCCACAGAGCCAGGCATTCAAGGGCAATTTCTGGGCAGCAGCCACAAAAACTAAGCCACAAGACATAATAACTAGGGCACCAGACACATGTGAAAGACCCCTCCAGTAGATACTAGCACAGCAGAGGGAGAACATGAAGATAGAACCCATCCTCCAAGGTCTCTGGAAATAATTACAGTCAACCCTTTCCAAGGAAATGTAAGGGCTATTTTTTGCTGCTTTTTTGTCATTTATTTTTCATTTTATATGTTTGTTCAATATTTCTATTGATTTTTATATTTTTATTTTATTTTTAAATAAATTTATTTATTTTTGGCTGCATTGTGTCTTCGTTGCTGCATGTGAGCTTTCTCTAGTTGTGGCGAGCAGGGTCTACTCTTCGTTGCAGTGTGTAGACTTCTCATTGCGGTGGTTTCTCTTGTTGCCAAGCACAGGCTCTAGGTGCACGGGCTTCAGTATTTGTGGCATGCGGGCTCAGTAGTTGTGGCTTGCAGGCTCTAGAGCACAGGCTCAATAGTTGTGGCACATGGGCTTAGTTGCTCTGCGGCATGTTGGATTTTCCCAGACCAGGGCTTGAACTCGTGTCCCCTGCATGTGCAGGTGGATTCTTAACCACTGAGCCACCAGGGAAGTCCTCTACTGATTTTTTAAAACAATACTGAGTGCTCAGATTTTGAGAGATGATTTAAATACTCAAATCTATATATTTAGATTCCTCAATTTCTCCTTGTAATTCTGTGAGTTTTACCTCTATATATTTAAAAAGTATCTTAGGCTCTGGATTGCTATAGGTTTCTGGTGAATTCATTCATCATTTTTCATGTTTAAAAATACTTTTTCTCAGTAACAATTGCCTTTTGCCATAAAACATATTTTGTTAAACCATTTTAATTAATATTTTTCCTGATATATCTTTTTCTATTTCTTTCTTTTCTTTTCTTAACTTAATATTTAATATTTGTGAGTTAACCTGAACATTGTTTAAAGATTACAGTAGTCATAAGCGAGTGAAATGATGAACTTCTGACCTGCTTACTCCAGAATCATGATGGTGATCATATCTCCTGTCTCCCCTGTACCCAGCCTGTCTCAGATATTATGCTGGATAGGAAAAATCCTAGACTCCTGAGTTGAGCTTTGGAGAACTATCATAACCTAGCCAAAACTTTATTTAAAAAATTAGCTTTTTTGCCTACTATTTCTTTCAAAACAGTTTTTGATCCATAAAGAAGAATCCTTGATGATATAGTAGATATCTGAGTACAATGAGTCCAAGTTTACAGTGTGTCACAGTCACTGACTGCTCGATTCTCTCTATAACTTCAGTTCAATGCTACTCTTCCCTTCACATTTCTTCAATTAGTTTCCCTGCTATTTTGCCTTCACCCCTGCAAACCCCAACTTTCCATCTACCTATTTCACAGTATGCTGAGCTGGAATTGCCCACCGTGAGCCTCTAACATTTTATCTTATGGATGGGGAAATGGAAACTCTGGTAGGGAAAGAGGATAGTTCATGTTGACTAGAGCTAAACTCAAGATTCCACCTCTGCCTGTGGTGCACACACTATGACTTTCTTCATTGTGTTGTGTCACTTGCAAGCTTCTATTGTGTGATTATGTGTGGGTTTGTGAACTGTTTTCCAAGGACGCTATTGTGGATAGGGAACAGCCTTCTCTATCTGACAATGTTTACAGTGCCCTGTAGATATTAGATCATTATTTACTTTTTCATAGGTTCCTGCTTGTCTCCTGCTTTCCACACCAAGATCCTAGGGGCAGGGGAAGGCAGAGCCTTGGGCCCGGTTGTGCTTTCCCAGCTCCCAACTTAGGAGTGGTGGCTACAGTAAATATTTGTTGATTTGAGGAGCTAGTGCAATCTGTTTACTCCCCTTCTCCTCCACTCCTGCATATAAACTGTTTTCTTTTCCCAAGGTGCCCTGCCTTCAATATGACTGTAGGATTTCATAGAAATGCTGCTCTCTCTGCACCAAGACAGCACAAAGCCTTGGGGAAACCACTTCAGGGATGAATATACCCAGAGACACTTCAAAATTGTCATCCCAGATGTTTTTAAAAGTCTCCAAATTATTAATCAAGAATTGTAATTTTTAATGCTTCTCTTTCAACCCCCCACATAAATCATATTCTTTCCTTGGTTGCTATTGACGAAATCGCCCCTGGTTCATTTCTGAGTCTGACATGCTCTGTATATAAAATGAATAGCCAGAGATTTTTAATAGCAGTCAAGATTAAGGCTGTGTTCTTGCATTTTCTTCCCCCCTTCTTTCCTTGCTTGGGTCATTTTGCCACTTCTTCCAACCGTGGCAGATAAGATTGGCAGACAAGTCTTCAAATGTAGACTCTGAATTATTAATGCTACTCAGGCCATCAAGAGTGTCCGCAAAGCTCGTTCACAGCTCAGTCTGAAAGGATGCACCAAACCATTGAATGCTGGCTGCCCACTATAAATCCTGGGACCACACTTGTCTAGAGATGTTATTTTACTAAATTGTTATCCTGCTGCCAGTTTTTAGATTACTTCAGGCTTGGTTCAATTACATTTACTTTAACTCACATTTGTTAACCACACACATTGTCCCAGGAGATCAAGTCAGGAGTTGTGTTCTCAGCCACTCTCATAAATTAGTGAGGAAAGCACACATACAAACTACAAGACATGTGGGGGCACAAAAGATATCAAATGCAGAGGCAGGGTCTTTTCCTCAGAATATGGGTAGAGAAGACTCTTGGAGGAGAAAGGATTTCATCTCGTCCCTGAAAAAAGAGAACCTAGAGAATGGTAGGGAAGGGTTGAGCTGGAGGGCATTCAGATGAAGAGAAGCGTATAAGCAATTTGGCCCATGTGAGAGCAAGTGAGGAACGTTAAACGTGAGGCTCAAAGTTGACAGGACAAGGGGGATGTTTAAAATGCAACACTGGAATCCTTTCCAGCAGGAAGGGACTTCTCAGCTCAGACCCACTCAGGGGGTTCCTTTAACTATAACAAAGTGACCAGAGTAAATACCTGCTTGCCACTGTGAGAGACAAAACTGTACACAGAAGTGGGAAAATTCGGGATAGGAAACACCCAGATAAGTCAGGGCTGAGCCCTCTTAAGAGTGGCAAACATCCATTTGGGGGGCTTCCTTCCCCAGTTGTGATGAATGATGGACACAAGGCAGTCTTAATTCTGCAAGAGCTCAATCCTTGGCAACGCAGGTTTTAAGCTTGAGAATTACTCCAAACTTAGATCAAAGGTATGACAGGAGACCGTGAATATATATTTTTAATTTAAATCTTACTAGAACTATGTAAAATGGAAATGAAAATTCAATGCAGAGTGGTGGAGACCAGCAGAACCTGATGATACAAGAGAAAAAGATCCAGAGCAGACTAGACAGAGATTCTTTTCTTAGATACACCTGGATAAGGGTTTGCACCAGTTTTTCCCCAAGGAGTGATGGGAACTGTCTGTTAAAACACACTCTTTGTCTTTGTTCTTCAAAGTTCCTGTTTCAGGAAATCCCTCTCAAATTGGATTGACTTCGTTTGCTGGAATAACAGAATAGTCCAAGGTCAAGGCCTGCTTGGTTGTGCCAGCATCAGGCTCCATTATGGGTCAGGATGTCTTTCATCTCCTACCTGCCAGTCTCACTCCCCTGAGTCTCCTCCAGGGCTCCATGCTGACATCCCTCACCTGTTATATTCAGAAGAAAGAGAGTCTCTATTTCCAACAGTGCCAGCTGAGGCCCAGGTGTCACTCTCATTGGTCCTGATTGGGACTTGTGCGTGCCCCAGGACAAACCACTGTGACAAATAAAACTGATTAATGGGATCAAGGGGGTTTCTGAAGAGAAATCAGGGTGCTGGGAGGGAATATGGGTGCTGGATGGTCACAGACTCACTCAGGCAATGTATAGCTACCAAGTGACATTTTAAGACCTAACTGAAATCTCACCTCTTCTGGGAAACACTCTCTGACTTATGGTCTGCTCATCCTGCAGTATTTACCTCTCCGTTTGTTACAATCCTATTTCCACAGCCAACTGTGTGCTCTTTCAGAGTCTGTACCCACTTCTGCAGGGCAGCAGACTGAGGACAGGGTGTGCTGAGGTGCAAGTGCATACATATGGGGTGCACACATGCATACTACATACATGCCAGGGACATGCATTTATTGGTGGTATCGCTGCATTGATTCTTTTTAATCTTTTTTTCTTTATTTTTTAGAGGTATAAATGACATATAACATTATATTAGTTTTAGGCATAGAACATAACTATTCTATATCTGTATGCATTGATTCTTTTGAGGTAAAGATTCAAATGCTTAAATATTTTTACCAATACTTGTAATATAGCTATAATTTATTGCAGGTAACAGCATTTAATAAAGCACCTCTTGCCACATAAAAAGTACTCAATAAATAGTTTTTGGATGAATGAATAAATGAATGAGTGTCAGCCCCACATAATGATATTAATTTAAACTACAGTTAATATTTCCTTATTATTTACTCAGTGCTAAGGCACTAAGGAAGTAGATTTGCCTCTCTCATTTGTCGCAAAAACTGCAAAATAGCCAGTATTTGCCTTATTTCCCAGGTAAGAGGAGTGAGGTTCTGAGAGGCACCTTGGCGTATGCAAGGTCACACCACATGTGGGTGAGGCTGTTGAGATTCACACAAAGTTTGTCTATGTCCAAAGTTAATGTTGTAGTTGTCATGTCAATGTCAATCAAGTATTTTAGGTGCAATAACCTTTCCTAAAATCTAACCTGAGACAGAATAGTTGAGGGCAACCCATTCTGGATGGAGTAGCAGTGTAGAGTGTGTGTATGGGGGGAAGGGTGGCTTTCAGAGCCCTGACCCCTGTGGCCATGCTGAGGTGTTCTGCGGAGCAACCAGGGCCCCTGGGGTGGGGAACAATTTACAAATCATGTTACCTTCAAACTGCTGATGGCCCATCCCTCTGAACCCCGGTCTCCATGCCTCCCCCACTGTAGATTGTTCCGGCAGAGGGAGGGAGCTGTCTGGAAGAAAGAAGCAGCACTCACCCACTTCTTGGCTGCATAAAGGAAGACCTGTCCACTCCTCCTGGATCTCAGTGCCTCAGTGACTGAGGAGAGTGGGTCCCCTCCAGGGTACGGTGCCCCACACAGGTCACCCCAGGGTACTGGTAATGCCGAATCCAATCTCAGTATACCGACACCAAATTGAATCTCAGAGACAGAGTTTTGGGTGAAGTAGAAAGAAAAGCTTTATTGCTTTGCCAGTTAAAGGTGGCCACAGGGGGCTAATGCTCTCAAAACTGTGTGTCTCACCCTGTAGGGGGTAGTGAGGAGTTTTACAGCAACGGTTCAAAGAGGAGGACGTGATCAGCTCATGGACATTCTTCTGATTGGTGGGTGGTGAGGTAAGTAGGAGTCATCATTGTCAACCTTCTGGTTCCAGCCATTCTAGGGCCTACATGCTTGTGGGCAGCAAACTTTAATTTCTCCCACCTAGTGGGGGTTTCAGTATCTGCAAAACAGATCAAATATATTGTTCTGTGTATCCCTTGAGGGGGAACCAGGACCCTGCCCCAAGGCTGCACTATTGTTTCTTGACTGCTCCTCCCTTGTCTCTGCTTCCTCTCCCTTCCCTGATTAGCAACTGCTTGAACTGCCCGTTGGAACTCAGGGAAGGCCATGGAAGCCGAATGAAGCTTATTTCCTGCAAATAAGAAATGGGAGACACAGAAAGGCTTTTGTGCCCAGGAGCCCCACAATGTCCTGCTCAGTTTCGCTGGGAAGCCTCACTTATGAGACCCCAAACCAGGAACCTAGGTTAGCTTGGGCCTCGATGCTCCTGACCTGGCTATCTTATTTGTTTCTTTTAATTAAAAAAAATTATTTATTTTATGTATTTATTTTTGGCTGTGTTGGGTCTTTGTTTCTGTGCGCAGGCTTTCTCTAGTTGCGGTGAGTTTATCTGCAAAACAGATCAAATATATTGTTCTGTGTATCCCTTGAGGGGGAACCAGGACCCTGCCCCAAGGCTGCACTATTGTTTCTTGACTGCTCCTCCCTTGTCTCTGCTTCCTCTCCCTTCCCTGATTAGCAACTGCTTGAACTGCCCGTTGGAACTCAGGGAAGGCCATGGAAGCCGAATGAAGCTTATTTCCTGCAAATAAGAAATGGGAGACACAGAAAGGCTTTTGTGCCCAGGAGCCCCACAAGGTCCTGCTCAGTTTCGCTGGGAAGCCTCACTTATGAGATCCCAAACCAGGAACCTAGGTTAGCTTGGGCCTCGATGCTCCTGACCTGGCTATCTTGTTTGTTTCTTTTAATTAAAAAAAATTATTTATTTTATGTATTTATTTTTGGCTGTGTTGGGTCTTTGTTGCTGTGCGCAGGCTTTCTCTAGTTGCGGTGAGTTGGGCTAGAACGCAGGCTCAGTAGTTGTGGCTCACGGGCTTAGTTGTTCTGCGGCATGTCGGATCGTCCAGGGCCAGGGCTCGAACCTGTGTCCCCTGCATTGGCAGGCAGATTCTTAACCCCTGCACCACCAGGGAATGTAATAAGAAATATTTCTAATTAAAATATTAATAATAAATGGAAAAATAGACGAGGAGTTGTGTGTGTTCAGGGGTTAAAATATTAATAATAAACGGAAAAATAGAAGAGGAGTTGTGTGTGTGCAGGGGATTGTGATCACCCTTCATGTTCCTCCTGGGTCTGGAGTTGTGGGCACATTGTTAAAACCCTTGTCAGTGAAGCCCACTGAGTGCACTGCTGATGTGAATTATGATCCTTTCACTCTTCAGAACATACGCCCTCCACGTCAGGGCAAGAACTGAGAAAATGTTCCTCCTAAAAGAGGAGGAACTGCCACAAAGAGTTCATATCCTTTCTTAAGGTAAGAGGAGCAATGATAAATAGGAAAACATTTTCAGATGGAAAATTATATTTTCATTCTTACTTCTTTCTGTTCAGAGTAAGGGATATGGAGTAAATTAATTACAGGTGAACACATTTCTTTTCTAGATTTTTGATGAATCATTAAAGCCCGAGGCCCTAGAGGGGCTCCACATTTCCAGCACGTGACTTGGGCTTGGGCACTGCAAATCTTCCTTGGGTTCAACTATGTGCTTTTTTTCTTAAATAGGCGAGGGTGAAGGGAGAGAGCAAACACCAAGGGACCGGTCTTGCTCCTGGCTGGAGGCTGGAAGCAAGTCTCACAGGAGCCCAAGGGATCCAAATCAAAACAACAGTCTCTGACATCTTGTGCTTAAAGGTAACATTTTGTATGAAGTTGTTTTCACCACATGCTTGCCTTAATAAAAAAAAATTTTTCTCTTAGAGCCAAGCAAAACTGACATGTCCCCAAATTGACATGTTATACTTTGTAATAAATAAATAGAACAATAAGTAATAAATAAATAAAAACAACAACAAAAGGGTGGGCTTATTTGATTGACCCTCTTAGACAGCTGTGGGATTGGGGACTAGGAAGATGCATTTGTCTCAGCAGAGATGGTTACAAGTCATCAAGGGATCCCTCCTGTTCTGTACTGAGTCTCAGCTGATTCTCCCTCTCCCAAGTCTTCTGTTTCAGTAAAGCACACCACTCTCTGTCTGGGAAGGCAGCTGGTTATTCCCTCCCAGAGCCTTTCTGCTTGTTGTTCCCCACCCATGCCCAGTCCCAGGACTCCACAACCCCACCTTCTCCAAGAAACCTTCCTACACGTTGAGCTGTGTAGCATTTATTATCTGAAGAATTCAGTGTACTGCCTCATGGTATGCTGGGTTCTATTCTACAGTCGCCTTACACAGGGCTCACAGGCAGCAAGTGATAGGCCAGATTCAAAGCTGGGTGTGCCTGGCTGAGAGCCCATGGCTCATCCTTTGCAGAGAGACAGCCCCTAGTTGTAAACTTCCTGTCTTACCCAGACATTCGGTCATCTCCTCACCAAGTCTTAATCTGCCCATGATAATGTTCTGCTGTTTGTGAGTCTGGTCCCTGAGAAGGTATTTGGAAATACTCAAAGATTCATAAGAAAGACCTCAGAGACAATATAATTGGACTCATTGCCTTTTTAAAAAAAAATCTTTTATTCTTTTTTTTTCTTTTGTAGCATTATCTCTTTTTTATTTTTATTTTTTAAATTTAATTTTTATTTTATATTGGAGTATAGTTGATTTACAATGTTGTGTTAGTTTTAGGTGTACAGCAAAGTGAATCAGTTATACGTATACATATATCCATTCTTTTTCAGATTCTTTTCCCATTTAGGTTATTACAGAGTACTGAGTAGAGTTAGAGTTCCCTGTGCTATACAGTTATCTATTTTATATATAGTAGTGTGTATAAGCTATCAAAGGGGAACAGTTGGAGGGAGGGATAAATCAAGAGTTTAGGATTAACATACACTGAGTCCCTCATTTTTTAGAGAGGATACCAAGCACCGGGGTGGCCACACATGAGCTCTGGCAGAGCCTGGTTACGGTGGGTCTCCTGCTGGCTTCCACATTCAGCTGAGCGGTGGAGTCTCAGGGTAGAGTGAGGGCAGGCTCGGGAAGGCAAGAAGGGCTAGGGTTAGAGGCGAGCATGCCTGCCTCCACCCAGTGCTGACAAAGGGGGCAAGGCCCCTCAGAGCAGGAACCCCACCCAGCACCTCGCCTGCTACACCCCTGCTCTGCCCCCAGAGCACCCGCTTCTTGTCTTCCTGAAACCCAGTCCTCCCAGGGAAATACGGTTGCTGGGCAGACACTCTTGGCTTTATTTGCTCAAAATAATCTTGTTTACTTAGTTCCATTTCCAAATGCTCTTGAGAAAATAACATCACTTCTGGTGCACTTTTAGTGGAGACGTGTGCACACGGACGAGGGCTGCATCTTCCCTGCAGCGCCCGTTCCCAGCCCCCCTGGGCCCTCCCTCTAACCCCAGGAGCCTGAGACTTGAATCTCCTTTGACTCCTCTTCCTTCAGGTCACCTCCAGCCCCTTCCAGTCAGTCAGGGGTCGGCCTCTCACAAGACATCACCCCCCACCCCCGCCCCCGCTTCTCTCCTCTCTTCCGTGGTCCAGACTGTATTCTACCTGTTCAGGGGATCATCTCCCAAATGGCCCGCCTTGCTCAGCCTCCCTATACCCCTTAATGCTGAGGCCAACCTTTATAAGATATAATTTTGATCATGTCATTTAATTTTCTTTGTCAAAGATTTTAGCAATTCCTTGTTGTCTGAACAATGGAGCCCATCTTTTTGCAGGCTCCCATCTCTCACACATGCAGCATGCTTCTCGGGGCCTGTGGCCTGGAGGACTTCTCATACGGGGGCAGGAGGGGGCGATCACAGGCCTGCTTCCAGTCTGCTCAGCGACACTCATGCTGTGTGACTTGTGCAGGTCCCTTGACCTCCCTGGACGCAGTGTCCTCATCCGTGACACTCACCTTACAGCTATATCCTCCCGTGGACCATAGAGCTGGAAGTGCTTCCCACACACAGACGGCCAGTCTGCAGCCCTGAGCCCTCTCACCTCCTGACGCAAGTCTCTGCTCTGTTCATGTCCCTTTCCTGTCCTCCAGTCTCACTTGTAAGCACTTCCCAGCGTTTGCCCTTTTAAATTTGTTAGGCTGCCTGCCTTCATCTCTTATCTAAAACCTCCCTCAGCTGCCAAAATCCGTGTCCATACTTGTGTCCGCCTTGGTGACCGCAGGCCAGGCCCCACCCACGGAGGTCCTGCAGGCAGTCTCCCTGCCCCACCTCGGGTGCCGAGCTGTGCTCCCGGCCCCCTGGATTAGTGTGCATTCAGACATCAGCTTTGTCTTATCCCCAAAGCAGGGGCAGTGCCTCATTCATGAGCAGGGGCTAACTTATTCCTATGGTGTGAGCGCTCTGAAGGAAAGATTCTTCTCTTTCACTTGCCTCCAGATGTCTGACACGGTGCCTGGAGCTCAGCCAATGCTCACAGGATGCAGTAACTGAGCAGCATGTGGGCCAGGAGAAGGAGCCTGGGGTTTTGCAGACAGCTGACTGGTGACAGGCTACTAAGTAGCTCTCTGTGCCCCACTGGCCACATTGTTTAAACAATAGGGAGATTTGCTATTCTCTGGGCTTCTGGGAGGAATAATGACAAAACCTAGGAGAGGCGCCTAGCCCCAGACACAATCCTTATCCCTTCAGGTCCTGCCTCTAGGTGGTCATGGCTGCCTGGGGGATCGTGGGAAGGATTCTGGGGCCAGGTCTGGAATATGGAGAAAGATGGAGTGGTGATGTGTGTGCCCCATACCTGCATGTATCATTTCCCTCTAGAACAACACCTTTGTAACAGCTCAGAAAAATGGTGTTTGTGGTTATTTTCCTGGGGAGAATGAAGCGGAGCCTGACAAAGACTCTGTCAGGCTTTCACTCACTTTGCATCTGGGTCTCCCTGTTCTGTGGCCCTGCCGTCCTCAACGTCAGAACAGATTGTCTAGTTAATCAGTTATGGGAAGGAAGGCTAGCAAAGGAACTGGGTGCCACAGATTGACAAGGAGAGAAAAATTATTCACTTTGCAACTAGCTGCTTGGACATCTTGTAGAAACAGGCTCGGGCTTTCTCCCAGCTTTGCAGCCCACAGCAGTCCATTAGGAAGGGAAGTTTTTGTGTAGATTATGAAATATTGATTGCCTATCTTCCTTGACATTTTAATTGCATTTCAGAGAACACTGAGCTGCCATAAACGTGGGGCAATCTGGTTTCCCTTTGTCCCCAGGGGAACAGGGAATCTGGAGAAGTAAGAATGCAGAAAGCAACCTTATAAATAAACTAGAGGAATTATAGCGAGGACAGCTACACATGGCCGCAATACCGGAAACCTGAATATGAGGAAGCTGGTTTCTTGGATACAGGAGACAAATGGAACCAGCTTTCTGGTGAGAAGAGATTCAAGGTATGTCTGAGGCACACGTGCTCAATCTCGGACACCCCAAAGGTGTGGAGGCTGCCTGAGCACAGGGTGGGTGGTGAACCTGGGGCCCCAACCCAGTGGTCATCAGGGCAGACCAAGCAGAGGGCAGCAGTCTCCAGTGGGAACCAGACTTCCCAGAGCCAAGCGGGCCCCGTGGGAGGCAGCGGTGGGAGAGAACCCTGAAGGGCTGAGAAGTTCCGGGCTAACGGGGAAACATAGACATGGCTTCTGTTGTGCTGGGAGAATATGTGCTGCTGTCTGGGGAGACATGGGTTTGCAACTGTTTGCAGATAGGAAAGAAGCAGGATACTTCGTAATCACGGAGAACGAAGGCCAGCTGTATCCTTGGAGCCGGCAGTACATGCGCATGCTTCTGGGAGCACCTTCCTTCTTGACGCTGCATCAGTGGCGTTTGAGGGTTCTAACCTCCCCACCACCCCCCGCCAAAAGAGGACTGCATTGATCCTATTTTAAACAGTAGAAAAATGAGCCTAGGGTAGTAAATTGAAGATGACTAAGTGAAGTGCTTCCAGGAGCTGCCCCAAGTGTTCAGAGAGCTTCCCCCCAGCCCCCTCCAGGCCACGTGGTCTCTCCAGGCTCTGACTGAGGGCTGCAATCGCTGGCTCCATTTACTCCGCGTCTGTCATTTTCTGCTTTGTGATTTCTTTTGTGCTGGCATCTTCTACAGCTATTTAAGTTTTTGTGAGTTGCACCTCTCATCTTTCTCTCTGTGTTGCAAGGGCCTCAGAGTAGTGACTGCACCACGTGCTTCAGAATCAACTTGTGATCTCAGTTCCTGAAAGGGGCTCTTCTCCCTTGGTTTTACTTTGCTGGTGATGGAACCGGCCTGAGAGTTTAAAGGAGTCCTCTGAGGCTACTCGGGGCGTGGGGCGGGCTGCTGCAGAGATGAACTGGTGTCAACACTGGACTGCACAGCGAACGCTGGTGGTGCTTCATTTCCTTCCTTCCTCTACTCAAAAAAATTATTGTTGTTAATAATCATGTCATAACCAGTGATACTCTTGGGTAGACTCAATTTTATATATATATCGTTACATTCAATAAAGTATTTCACGTATGAAATAAATTTTGCACTTACCAAACAAAGCATATTTTAACTTGTCATCTCTGCTCTTCCACTGTTTTAAATTTTCCACACAAATGTAAACACCATGTGCTTACATAGGATTATAACATTAGAATTGCTCTAGTTTTGTGTATTGACCTTTGTGCTGCTACTGATTATTTTAAATGTGCTGTCAAAACACAAGGCTATGAAGTACCATAGGGGCTGGAGTTGCAAACTTCTCCCTAGGGGAGTTTGGAGGACTCACGTCTTATGATTGACATACAACTCACTGGTAACTGAATTGGTGTGTGTTGGGACATACTCTGAATCAACTTCCATGTAGAATACAATGTTTGTTTAAGGATAAGTCATAAAAAATGTGCTAATTTGAGGCTAACATTTATATTATTAAAACTCACCATGAGATTTTTCAAAGGAGAGGCATGTTATCACTGACATTTTCAGAATGGTGATAATAAAAAGCAGATCAACTTTTAGTGAGTTATTATTGTTTTACAGTCCTCTACTGACAGTGCACCCCCATTGTCTATACTTGGAGAGGGATGCCCCCACCGTCCCACCACCCTGTTGCTACAGATGGTTTGTGAACACAACTGTATTTTGCCAGAGACATGGGTCTCCAAACACTCACTTTTCTCCTGGGCCAGCTGTATCTACCCATCAGCTTCCTTACAGATGGGAATAACAGCAAATGAAGGTTTGCTATTAGGTTTTGGCCCTAACACCCTAAATGGAGTCACAGAGAGTGTGACTGGGCCCCTGGAGGCTTCCTGCCTACATCAGAGGGGCTGTAGATCCTAGAGTAAAATCAGCTGAATGAACTACTTTTTCAACTACCTGGACATGTGCATCTTTCAACTCTGCTGGCCAGGAACCTGCTGACCCTGGCAAAGCAGGTCAGCTGTTGCCAAAAGTGGGAATCAGAGGGAGGGACACTGAGCAGCTGCCATGTCTGGAGCCCCATCCCCGGGTCCTCAGGTCTCTGCAGCAGCCCCATACCCGTGGCCCAACCAGAAAGAGGGTGTCAGACAGAGAAGGGAAAAGGTTCGCAACTGAGAGTTCAGGAAATTTGAGTGAAAAATATTTGTACTCAGAGGTGGCAATGTTGTCACTTCTGTTGTGAAAAGTATTCTCTACTTTAAAAGGAAATTACTGTTTCCTAAAGAAAAGGAAAACTAGGCAGACTTCTTTCTCCTGCTTGCTGTGCCGAGGGGTTCTCAAACCCAGCTGCTGGTTGGATTGACTTCTTGTGGACTTTGAGAAAAACTAGATGTCTGAACCAACTCCAGTCCAATTATACCAAATGTATGGCCTGGGGTCCTACCATCTGTATTTGTAAAGCGCTCCTCAGGTGGTCGTAGTGTGTACGCTGGGTAGGCACCTCTGCAGTATCCAACAGGAAATGATCTGAGAAAACAGACAACTTCTTTGAGGCCATTCCTGACACCACATACTTGTGTCCATTCACCGAGGTGCTGAGTATGTGGGCTGTGTGCTCTCGGGAAATAATAAACTATCCACTTTCAAAGCCATCAAATATATCACTGCTGGGGGGCAAGGAAATGAATAAATGACTGAAATTTCAGATAATTTTAACAAGTCTGGGGCTGTGATGAAGCACGGAGAGCTCCGTGCCAAGGGTGCCACCCCAGCACGTGGGCGTTGGCTTGGACCGCGCCCTTGATGACATTAGTGCTGAGGTGAGTAGAGAAAACCTCTTGCAATTACGGGGGCAGTATATCTTTTTTGGCAGGTATATGGACGTGAAGATCATAATAATAAGAGCTCTTTCTACACAGATTTATTTTTCTCATGTTGCAGAATATTGTTGATTCTAAATGAACAAGCTCTTATTCTTTAATTCTCTGTTGAGATCATGCACAACAATTCGTTTTGATTGCTTTGGGTGATCACAAAATTTCACCATTTTTTTTTTTTTTTTTTTTTTAGTGATCTCTTTAAAATCCCTGAGAGTTGCCAGTAGCCAAAGTGATCTGAGTAGCCACTTTAGGAGGACTTGCTCTGATACCTTCTATGAAGTGTTGCAGGATCTCCCCTCTCTTGGGGAGAATTTGGGGGAAGGTTTATGCAATTTAACAAGAGAACCTGCTGAAGCTGCTCTCAGCTTTTTCTGGAACATGTAATTTTATATTACTTTTGCTATTTCTGAGTACAAAGTTCAACAGATATTCCACTAGTGTTTGAAGTGTCTTTCCTTGGCACATAAATACGCAATCCAGCAGGATGCTTGTGACAAAGGCCTCTTGTGTCCTTAAGCTTTCAGTGCCCTTAAGCTATGATCAAACAGGATTATGGCAGACGACAGAGTCGATGGCCATGCCTGCTTGCACTGTCCTGGTGAAAATAGCTTTCCTGGTTAAGACTGGAATTTGAAAATAACAGACAGTCAGGGCATAGGGTCTTCACTGAGTTCTGCCCATCACTACCTTACAAGAGATACAGCAGTGAGCAAAACATTTATGGCTTTATTTCTTCACCAAGGGACAGAAAAGCAGGGACAGACTATAATCAAGGACAGGCTATAATCAAGGCAGTAACTACCAAAAACCGTATTCATGTTATCAGACCACGGTTCTGATACATTTTCATCTGCATACATGTCAGGAAACAGAGTTCCTCATGGTAGCACTAATTCTGTTCCAAACGCACTGCTCTAGGAAGCAGCTCACCTCTGTCCAGGTGGGCTTCCCATACAAGCAGCACACGGTACCCACCAGAAGACACCACTCACTAGAACTAGTCATTTTGTCTTCTAAAATAAAAACATCCACAAACTATCCATGGCCTGTCTCGTTAGGGAAACATGGCACATACCAGTGACACGCACAAGCGAGAGGTGTACTGGCCCTTAGGCATGTGTGAGGGTGTGGTGCTCGCCTTTGGTTGGGCTGCCATGTGTACCACCACCTTTTCCTTCCTAAAGCATGCTGGCAAGCTCAGAGCCCCGAAAGGATGGATTTCATTCTGGGAGATATTGCCTCAGAGGCTAAAAGTAAGGGTGGGGACAGATGTTAGGAAGGAATAAAAGTAGGGAGCAGGCTGATAGGCCCAGGAGTTTGAAACCATGGGAATGAAAGCAGATGAGCAAAGCCGCATTACATCAGATCCAGTAAAGGGAAATTTCACATGTACCATCAAGTGGGAGGTGCCAGCCACCTCGGTGCGTATGTCTGCATGGAATTCGATTCTGGAGGAGACTGGCTTCCCTCCGGGGCTGGCAGCCAATGGGAGTGATGTCACCAGCTGGTTGGCAGGGAGGTGACAGTGTAAATCAGCTGCTAAGCAGAGGGGACAAGCGCAGGCCAAGGAGCGACCGGCGGTGGGGCTGGCTGCTAGAGCTCTCCCCCGGGAGGTACAGTAGCTGAGTCCTGAGAAGCAGATGGTGGATGGGGACCGTGGCCACAGATTTCAACACAACAGTACAGCGATATAGCTTCATGTTTCGGATGGCTTTGTGAAGAGAAGCTTCTGGGGAACAGGACCTTCACCCAACAGGTCCTCCTGCCTCTTGGGATGTTTTCACAAGGAGACAAATCTTGGGTCTTGGCCCCAAGGTGCTGTAAGATCACTTTGGTCTCATTCTTCTACGCTAATTTTGTGCCATTTCCCAGCCTGTAACACCCCAAGCTGACAGCAGATGTCAAAACTGACCTTGGCACCAGAGCTGCCCATGGCACAGCCCTTGTTCACCTCTCCAGCACTCTCTGCCAGCCACCTGCCCACCGCACAGTGGCGGTTCAGAGCAACAAGTGGGGCTCCTTTCTACTTTTACATGTTCATGGGAGGCCCTCCCTCCCAACTTAGCCTTGTCTCCCCCTTGCCCAGCCAGCTGCTACGCATTGGGTCCTCAGCTCCTGCAGGCAGCTCTCCCAGATTCAGTTCCCAGGGCTGCGCCCACAGCGCCTTGTGTGAACTTGCAGTCTCCTGTCTTAGAATCCTGGTTCCATTTTCTCTTACCCCACAGCCCCCAGACTATGAGATTCCCAAGGTGAAGGGCAAAGTCTGACTGATTTTAATCATTTTCTCTAGCATTTGGTATGTTTCATTGATGTTTAAGTATTTCCTTGTTTGTGATCACATTTAAGCTATATGTTTTATTTTGGCAATTTATTTCCCCTTTGTAGTGTGTGAAGTCACTAAAGAAAGATTCAAAAGCTGCTCATTTATCAGAGCTCTAATGACAAACCAGGAAAGCATGAAATATGCCCACAGTGGCCAGTTATAAATAGCAGCAGGAAAGTCAGAGCATTCTCTCAGGAACTGTTATTTCTTCACCTTCTGATTCCCAGTTCTACTTAGGGCCAAGTTGGATGATACTCTTGCAGGCATTAGAAAGTGTATGTGATGCAAACGTAGCTCCTGCAGCCCTCTGTGCCAGGTGTGCAGCTGAGCTGACCAAAGAGATCCAGCAAACTGTTCAGGGATCTCTAAATCAGGCTCTCGAAGCCAGCTTCTCCAGCTCAGAGACATTAAGAAAGAAGAAAAGGATGCTCTATTTTTCATCAATTGCATTCCTAAGCCTGGCTCATAGTCAGATTCAGAGGGTAGCTAAGATTTGCACTGTGATTTATTGCTGAATATTAGAACCTTGGCATTGTATTCCAGGCCTGGGTAGTGGACTCTTTCCTCAGACTGCAGGATGCAGGGTTGCCTGTAGGGATGCTGGCCCTCTCCTTAGACATGGACTAGAAAGTTGCCCATGCCCAAACCTTGTTAGCAATGTTGTGGAAGGAAGGGGCCCTTTAATTCTCAATGACTTCATCTTTGGCACTGGTTACCTAATTATAGAACCTGTCGCTATCACCTAGTGGGAGGTGTGTTTTCATCTCATTTGTCTCAACCATTAAAATAAAGACAGGGAATGTGTATTATTCATTATTTCGTTCCCTTCCATTAGCTGAGGGTAGGTGTCTAAGAAATGACAACTATACGAATGAATGAAGTTAGGTCAACCTCAATGAATTTTCAGGGATTTAATGCATATTGATTATAGTTAAATGGCTAACATCTATGGGATAAAGTATAAAGTGGTTTGCAAATGCCATCTCAAAACAGCAGAAGGGAAGAGGTATTGTTAACCCATTCCACTGATGAGGGTAAACTAAGAGTGCACATAGCAGGACACAAAGGAGTGCTTTGTGTCCAAGCCAGGTCTACCTATGTGCTCATTTTCCTCCTTAAACTCATGCTCATCCCTAGAGAAAAAGTCTGCTTGTAGTACATACATGCACAGTACATATTACTAAGGTACATCAAAGTGTGTTGTGATTCCTTAGTCTTGCTAGGTGGTGAGATCTTTTTAAAGATAGGCCCTCTCCTGCAGTTCCTAGATAGTCCAGTGTTGGCTCTGACTGGGTGGAATGGGTAAGCTAGAAGGGCTTCTGGAGGTCCAGAGGGAAGGGATTGTGAGGACTGAAACTGTGGTCAGAAAGGGGCCCTGAGGATGGGGCAGGGGAGGAGCAGAGATGGGCAAGGACCTGGGTATCTGGGACCCTGGGTATCCTGGGTCCTCAGGAATGTTCCTGTTGGGGTCTCCAGGAACATGAAACAATCAAAAAATTAATTATGAAATTTGAAAAGTAGGAGACATATTGCCTTGAGTGGAATTCTGTAGCTAAAATGATTTTGTGGGAAAATGGAAATGCACAATTATGAGGCACATTATACGTCCTTAAACTGGAGGCATTATTCTTGTACAATGTGGGTAGTCTGTTTGTTCAACATGGGTGGAGTATATCTTCTATTTTCAAGGTCCTGTTCTAGGGAACAAGTTATTAATAAAATTGTTCCTGAATATGAGACATTCTGTGAGCATTATTTCCAGCTATCACCTAATTCTTCTTGATTGATATTATCACCATCTGAAAGCAAAAGAATCTGAGGTTGGACAAGGTTGAGTATCTTGCCAAAGTATCATAGAAAGGAGCAAATACAGTACATTTAAACCCAAGTCTTTCTAAAGCTCAAGGTCTAAACCTGTCTGCAATTTATGAAAAAAAGAAAAAAAATCTTTAATGCGCTTGCATTCTCACTGAAGGGACAAAAATGAATACATATGACATGATGGCACAATAAAAATAAGACAAGGTGTAAGAGAACTGCTAGAGTTAATCAGTGATGAGCTTGAGAGCAGTGAGACTTATTATGGGATAGAGAGCTATTTGGGTGACCACCATAGTATGAAGAGGAAGCCTGAGTGTCTGTGCACTGAGTCTACCAGGAATCTTGTCAGCCTTCAGAAACCACACAGGGCCAAGTCAGAAGCAGCTCTCTAAAGCCTGTCCCCTATCTGATGTGGGCTAGACCAGGACAAGTCTGCCTGGGAGGTGTCCTGGGGCCTGGGATATGACTTGGGCTGGGCTCCATGGATCTGAAGCCATGACAAATGGAAGTAGCAAGTAGATACCAGAGAAGCTCATGTGAAAGCCACAGTGGTAAATTCTTCCTTTCAAAGTGTTGAATATAGTGGAGAAGCCAAAGAATAGAGCCTAAATGGGAAGCAAGGAGCCTTTGGCTGAGAAAGGAAATGAAGGGGATAAAGGCAGATGGAAGGAGGCCTAGAAAAGTTCTGGACATTATGTCGAGAGTATTTATAGATTTTGCACAGACGCAATGAGTAGGTTTGCTGGGGAGGGTCCTTCCGATATAGCACTTTTGACTGTTTGGGGCTTGACGGAGTAGGCAGGCATGAGCTCCTTTAACCTATAAAACAGTGGAAGGCCTTTGGCAGTTTTAGGGAAACCTCTGTCCCAGGATACTCAGAGGCACAAGTGATGGTGGGTGGCTCCAGTCACCAGGTAGATGAGCATCTCATGGAGGTATGCTGTAATTCTGGTCAGTGCCAGCTCACAGAGCATGACTTCTGGGGAACATAGCCTCTGCATTTAAACCATCCACATGACAAAACCTGCATTCCAAGTCTTGTTTGTGTTCTTCTCTTAAAACAACAACACTTAAAGAATTTTTTTTTTTTACTATTACCACTATATAAGAGGTGTATAACACAGAGTTACCTCTAAGGTGATATTTAAAAGAAATAAACCTAATGTTCTCCAGGATCAAGATGGTATCCTAAGTGTGAATGTTTAAACATTTTACCAATTTATCACTAAAATAACTCAACTAATGTAAAAGGCAAAACTCTATATCACAGTAAGTAGCAATAAAAAATTGAACACTGACCTACAAAATCTCAGACAGAGCTCAGCTTAACTCTCACTATGAATGAAGCATATCCCCCCTGTGTGAATGTTTGCAAAGAGCAAGATCAAAGAACCCAGGAAAACTACAATTTCCAAATAAAAACACCAGTGTGAGCATTTACTGCAAATGATTTCCTGTCACATAAAGATACCATAATACCAAGATACTAAATTCTCCAATCAAAAGATATGGAGTGGCTGAATGGATACAAAAACAAGATCCATCTATATGCTGCCTACATGAGATTCACTTTAGATGGAGGATACACACAGACTAAAAGTGAAGGAATGGAAAAATATATCCCTTGCAAGTCGAGACCAAAAGTAGGCTGTAGTAGTTATACTTATATTAGACAAAATAAACTTTTAAAAGAAGACTGTAATAAAAGACAAAAAGAAGTGTCACATAAAGATTTAGGGGTCAATCCAATAACAGAATATAATACATGCAAATATTTATGCATTTAACATAGGTGCTTCTAAATATATAAAGCAAATATTAACAGATCTAAAGGGAGAAATCAATAGCAACAATAATAGTAGAGAACTTTAATACTCCATTTACATCAATGGATAAATTATCTGGACAGAAAATCAATAAAGAAACATTAGCCTTAAATTACATATTAGAACATATGACCTTTATATATATATATATATATATATATATATATATACACACACACACATACACAC
>NC_041215.1:37299558-37350330 GCF_002837175.3 Physeter macrocephalus | reverse complement strand
CACACACACACACACACACACACACACACACACACACACAGAGGACATTCTATCCAAAAGCAGTGGAACACATGTTCTTCTCAAGTGCACAGAGAATTTTTTCCAGGATAGATCAATCATATGTTAGGCCAGAAAACAAGTCTTAACAAATGTAAGAATATGGAAATCATATCAAGCATCTTTTCCCACCACAATGGTATGAAACTAGAAATTAATCACAAGGAGAAAACTGGAAAGTTCACAAATATGTGGAGATTAAATGACATGCTAGTGAACAACTAATGGATCAAAGAAGAAATCAAAAGAGACATCAAAAAATACCTCAGGACAAACAAAAATGGAAATATACCAAAATTTGTGGGATGCAGCAAAAGCATTTCTAAGAGGGAAATTCAATGCAATGAAAGCCTACCTTATACATTTGTAGTGGGAATATAGAATGGTGAAGCTGCTTTGTAAAGCAGTTTGACAGTCCTCCAAAACTAAACATAGAGTTAGTCTATGGTTCAGCATTTGTGATTCTAGAATTATACTAAAGATAATTAAAAACATATGTTTACATAAAACTTACACATGGTGGCATAATTCATAGTAGCCCCAAATAAAGATGACCCAAATGTCCATCAACAGATGAACAGAAAAACAAAATGTGATATATCCATACAACATGGCATATTATTCAACCATTAAAAAACTGAAGTACTGATACACACTACAACATGAATTAACTTTGAAAACATTATGTTAAATGAAAGATAACAGATACAATGACCACATATTATACGATTCCAGTTACATGAAATGTCCATAATAGAAAATCTACAGAGACAGAAAGTTGATTGTTGGTTGTCAAGGGATAGGGGAAGGGAAAAATGGGGAGCTACTGTTAATATGTATGGGGCTTCATTTTAGAGTGATGAAAATATTCTGGGATTAGATGTTGGTGATGGTTGTACAACCTTGTGATTACACTAGAAAGCACTTCATTTTATACTCTTAAAATGTGCATTTTTGATACATTTTTGATATGTTAATTATATCTCAAAATGAGAAACCAAAAAAGGAGATAAAATGGACAAGCAAAAATAACTCACAGAAAAAATGTCTTCAAAATACTAGGTGAGAAATTGTCCCAGTTAACCCAGAATATGCATAGATGGTGTAAACCACCAGCAGAAATCATAGACATTTCATGTAGAATAAGCAACTGTGTGGAGAGATAATACAATGGGGTGTTCTGCTGCTACTGAAAGACCCAGGGATCACCAGCAGTTGTTCCCATCGAGTGGAGAGGAGCCTACTCTGACTAGGGACTGATCTGAGAATAACCAGTGAAACTGTGAGAATGTAGCATGGACTTTGATTTATGAGTCAGTGGGAACAAAAAAATAAAGAGCTTCCTAACTCTCAGAAACCCTTCAAAAATATTTCCAGAAGTGGAAGACCAATGAGTAAGAAAAATAGTTGAAAGAGAATCCAAACTTAGCAAAATAGGAACAATAGGAGCGATAAGAGAGAAGGTTCTAATGCAGAGGTTGAAAAGTAAAGGGGAGTCAGAGCAGAACCGTGGAGATGACCACATAGAAAGAATACTTGAACAGCGAAGCTGGAAAAACTACCTTGTCCCACACCTCTGATGAGGCATTAACTCCATCTAAAAGTACAGGAAACCATCTCATTTTCAGTAAGCTAGACTAAATGGTGAATGAACTCCATGTAGTGATATTATCAAACAAATGAAGAAAGTGATAAAAATTAATAACTGAATTATAACTTGATAGATAATGAAGGCATACCACAAAATTATGCTTCAGAGTAGATAAACGATGATCTAATATCCAAAAATAAGATAAAGTTAAGAAAATATGACAAGAAGGAAAAATGCCAAAGATGAGAAGTAGAAAACTCATAAACAGATAGGGTATATGAAAAGGAGCAGACATGCTAAAAATTGTAAAAAAAATTTTAGAAATGAAGAGTAAATTATAAGGGAAGAAAAGAATAGGTGATGAGAAAAGTATAGTAAAGGAATTAGAGAAATAAAAGACAATGAAAAAAAGAAATTAAGAAAAATAAATTTTAAAATGAGAGAATAATGATAGATTTAGAAGACAAAAGAATATCTATATCATCTATATCTATATCTAATATACCCAAAGGAAGAAAGAAGTAACAGTAGAAAACATAAACCAAAAACTATAATTCCAGAAATATTATTTATATGCAGTAAGACTTCAGATACATATTGAAATGCCACACTGTGTAGATGTGAAAATCAGGCAGAAAAATCAATACTGAGATGTACTTCAGGAAAATTATAAGACCGTAAATATAAAGAAAAACAATTTGAATCAGGATGAAAATATCCAATTCACAAGGAAAAAATTCAGGTAAGTATCATGTTACTTGAAATCAATATTTCATAACAGAAAAAAATAGAGCACCATATCTAAGATGCAGAGGAATGTCCCAAGAATGACCCCAAAATGTCATATTTGGTCAAACTGACACACAACTATAAAAGCTACAAATAAACAGGTATGTATTTTTAAGACCTCATGGAATTTATTTTCTTTTTAGCTCTCCCTAAGGAATCAAAAGAATGAGGTTTAAGCAACCAAGAAATCAGGAGAAACGTTGGAATAAAGTGTGATATTGGGTATTAAATATATTTAATTTTAGATCTAAAGCTTGATGCTGGTGATAAAGTGGGGAGTAAGGATATTGCCTTATTACAATAGGGAAAACAAAAAGAATATGGGGTAAGGATTATAGCTCATTTCATTATTTCTCATACAGAGAGACCAGTAGACAGTACCCAAGAAAAGAGAGGACTGAGGATATTATACGTAAAAGAAATATTTCCTCCTTCCAGCCACATTAATGTCCAGTTAAGGCCAGAAATAGCTCATATCCAGAATACATAAGGAACTTCTACAAATCAGTAAACAGAATGGAGACAAACCCATAGAAAAATAGTCAAAATTCTACAAAGACACATCATAAAAGAAGAAATATAAATAAATAACAAACATAGAAAGGTGACCAACTTTGGTAGTCTTTGGAAAAATATAAATTAAATACAAATACAAATTAAAACTATGATGTAATACCATTACATACACACCAGAGTGGCTAAAATGAAAAAGGCAGTTAACAACAAATGTTAGAAGAGAGAACATTTGAAGAAATCATAGGTGAAAACTGCCCATATTTCATGAGACACATAAATCTATACATCCAAGAAGCTAAATGAACTTCAAGTAATATAAACTCAAAGAGAGTCACAGAAAGAAACATTATAACAAAACTGTCTGTTATGAACTGAATTGTGTGCCCCCCAAAATTTATATGTGGAAGTTTTAACCCCTAAAACCTCAGAATGTGACTGTATTTGGTGATAGGGCCCTTAAAGATGATTAAGTTAAAGTGAGGCCATTTGGGTAGGCCCTAATTTAATCTGACTGGTGTGCTTATAAGAAGAGATTTGGACATGCAGAGACACCAGAGATGTGCACACAGAGGAAGGACACAGTGAAAAGGTGACCAACTGCAAAGTAAAGCAAGACTTCTCAGGAGAAATCAACCATGCTGACACCTTGATCATGAACTTCTAGCTTCCAGAATGTGAGAAATTAAATTTCTATTGTTTAAACCACCCAGACTGTTTTGTTACAGGAACCCTCACTAATGAATACATTGCTAAAAGCCAGAGACCAAGAGAGAATCCTGAAAACAGAAGAAAAAAAAAAAAGGAAAAAGGATCAATTGATTTTATACAAGTGATCTTCAAAAGATTAACTGCTGATTTCTCAGCAGAAATCAGGAAAGCCAGAAAGCAGTGGGGAGACAAGTTCAAAGTTCTGAAGGAAAAAAAAAGTCAAACAAGAATTCTGTACACCACAAAACTATCCTTCAAAAAGGATGGAGAAATTAAGTCATTCCAGTTAAAGAAAAATGGGGAGAGTTAATCAGCAGCAGAACTGTCCTACAAGACATGTTATAGGGACTCCTTCAGGCTGAAGTGAATGAACACTAGACAGTAACTTGGATCTACATGAAGAAATAAGAACACCAAAAAGTTAACTACACCGGTGAATATAAAAGACAGTATACATATATTTTGGTTTTTATCACTTTTCAGCTATAATTGTTATAATTCAACAAAGAGCTGCATAAAGCAATAATTATAATAGTGTGTGGATGAGCTTATAAAAGAGATAAAATTTGTGTGATGATAATAGCACAAAAGGAGAGAGAAGAGAACGGAGCTGTATTTGGATACAATTGAAATAAAATTGATATTAGTCTGAAGTAGATTGTTTTAAGATGTTAATTGTAGACCACAGGGCAACAGAAGGAAAGAACACAAAACAATATAATATAAGACACAACAAGGGGATATAAATGTTAGACTAGCAAATTGCTAGTAATCACAAGAGAAGGAAAGGAATAGAGGACTAGAAAAAAAAGAAATAGAAGTGTAGAAAATAGAAAACAAATAGCAAAATGCCAGGTGTATATCCTACCTTTCAAGTAATGACTTTAAATGTAAATGGTCTCAAACCCACAATTAAAGGCTGAGATTAGCAGAATGGATTTAAAAATTAATCTAACTATTTGAGACACAGTTTAGATTCAAAGTCACGAGTAGGTTGAATATAAAATGATGGAAAAGATATACCATAAAACCAGTAACCAAAAGAGAGTTGAGGAACATAAATTGGTATCAGATATAATAGGCTTTAAGCCAAAGATTGTTACTAGAGAAAAAGAATACTTTATAATAAAAAGGTCAATAAATCAGGACAATATAAAAAAATTATGACCATATATGAACATAACAATTGAGTCCAAAATTACATGAAGCAAAAACCGATAGACATGAAGGAAGAAAATGATAATTCAATGGCCAAATTGGAGACATAAATATCCCACATTCAACAATGGGTATAACAACTTGACAGAAAATAAACAATAAAGTAGAAGACTTGAATAATGTATAAAACAACTAGACCTAACACAAATCTATAGAGCATTTCACTTCCAAACAGCAGAATACATATTCTTCTTAAGTATGCATGGAAAAATCTCTAGGATAGAGCATATGCTAGGCCATAAAATAAGCCTGAGTAAACTTTGAAAGAATTGTAATCATATAAAGACTATTATTTGACCACAGTGGAATTAAATCACATATAAATAACAGAAAGCAATTTAGGAAATTCACAAAAATATAGGGAAATGTGGAAATTAAACATCACACTTCTAAATCACTATTGGGTCAGAGCAAGGAAATTAGAAAATACTTTGAGGTGAGTGAAAACAAACCCAAATTTAGGGGAAGACTTAAAAGGGATACTATGAAAAATTTTATGGCAACAATTTAGATTACCTTGATGAAAGAGACTCATTCCTTGAAAGACACCAACTCCAAGACTCAAAAATAACAGAAAACCTGAATGCCTATAAAAAGCAAAGAGATGAAAATAGTGACCAAAAACTCATTGGAAAGGAAACCTCAGTGGCTATACTTTCACTGATGAATTCTATTAAAGTTTTAAAGCAGAAATAACACTAGTTCATCACAGATTTTTTCCAAAGATAGAAGAGGAAAGAGTAATTTACAAACTACCCTATGAAGCCAATATTACCCTGATACCAAAGCTGAATAAAGACCTCAAAAGAAAAGAAATTACAGATTAGAGTTCCTTATGAAGGTAAATGCAGAATTCCTCAACAAAATACTAGTAAACTGAAAACAGCAATACATTAAAAAGATTATACACTGTGAGAAAGTGGGATTTATTCCAGAAATGCAAGGTTGATTTAACATAGCAAAATCAATCAATCTAATATACCATATTCATAGAATAAAGGACTAAAAACATAAAATCATCTTAATAGACACAGAAAAAGCATTTGACAAACTCCATCATTTCATGATTAGAAAACAAAAACAAAACCAAAACTCAACAAATTAGAAATAGAGGGAGCTTAGTGAAGGGAATCTACAAAAAACTCCATAACTAACATCATATTGATGGTGAGACACTGAATGCTTTCCCCTTAAGATCAGGAATAGGACAGGGATGTCTCTTCTAACAGCTTGTTTTCAATATTTTATTGGAGATTCTAGCCATGGTACTTAGAGAAGAAAATAAATAAATGACATTTAGATTGGAAAGGAAGGAGTAAAACTAACTCTATTCACAGAATACGTGATTTTGTATATATAAAACCAGAAGGAATCCACAAAATACTAGATCTAATAAGGAAGTCCAGCAAGGTTGCAAGATACAAGATCAATATGCAGAAACCAGTTGTATACTACACACTAGAAGTAAACAATCTGAAAATTAAATTAAGAAAACTATTCCATTTACATTGTCATCAAAAAGAATAAGTAATTAGGAATAGACTTAACAAAAATTTCAAGAGTTTTACACTCAAAAGTCCAAAGCATCATTGAAGGTAATTAAAGATCTAAATAAATGGAAAGACACCCAATGTTCATGGTTATGAAGCTTAATATTGTTAACATGGAAATTGATGCATGGAATCATGTAGATCCCCAAATTGATCTACAAAAATTCAATGTAATCCCACAGTTTTTGTTGTTTATAGAAACTAACAAACTGATCCTAATATTTAGACAGAAATATTAATACAAAGGATCCAGAATTCTATGATCTTGGAAAGATAATATTGAAGGTCTCACTTTCTGACTTCAAAACTTGTTACTGGCATATGGATGGAAAAAAAGATCTGTGGAATATCACTGAGAATTTAGAAATAAATACTTAAATTTATGGTCAATTAATTTTCTGCAAGAATGCCAGTATATTCCTCGGGGAAAAAAATAGTCTTTTCAACATCTGGTGCTGGGACAACTGCAAACCACATGCAAAGAATGAATTTGAACTCCTACCTCACATGCATACGAAAATAAACACAAATTAATCAGAGACCTAAGCTGAGAGCTTACACTATACAACTCTTAGAATAACACATAGGATTAATTTTTTATGTCCTTTGATTTAGCATTTAAATTTAGATATAATGTTAAAGCAAAAGAAAATTAGAAAAATGAGACTTTATCAAAATTAAAAACTTTTGTGCTTCAATGGATGCCATCAAGATCCTGAATAAAATAACAAAAGGAATAGGAGAGAATATCAACAAATCATTTACCTCATAAGAGACTTCTATCCAGAATAAATAAGGGACTCTTATAATTTAATAATAATAATTTGCTGCCAACGATCAGTAGCAAACCAAGACATCTACCATGCAGAGGAGAAAAATAGGCCTTGGAGCGGAAGTAAGAGTTTGCTAGAAAGTCAAAGTCTTCTGGTGAGCCTGACTATGGCTCAGATGAAGGCAAAGGGAGTCAGAGGTGAGTTTATGGGGACTTCTGTTCCCTCGAGTTGAGTTTTCATAGCCAACTCTAGACCATTTCCATTAGCTCTTTAATCAGCACTTTTTGCTTAATTTTTCTTTAAATATAAAATTAAAAAAAAATTTAAATGGGGAGTAATTGAATACACATTTCTCCAAAATAGGTATTCAAATGACTAGTAAGCAAATGAAAAGATGATAATCATCATTAGCTAGTAAAGAAATGCAAACAAAACCATAATAATCTTCCATTCTCATGTGCTAAGATAGCTAAAGTAAAAAAGGTATACAAAGAAAAGTTTTGGCAAGGATGTGGAAAAATTGGAACCCTCATGCATTGTTTTTGGGAATATAAAATGATGCATCTATTTTGGAAAAGAGTTTGGTAGTTCCTCAAAATGTTAAAAGATTGAGTTATCACATGACCCAGCAATTCAACTAAGAACATACGCCCACACAAAATCTTTTACACAAATGTTTCTAGCAAGAATATTTATTGTAGCCCAAAATAGAAACAACCAAAATGCCCATCAACCAATTAATGGATAAATAAAATGAGACATATCCATGATAAAAGTTCTGAGCACTCCAATTTCAATTGGAAGGGTTTTCCCACACCACAAAGCAATGCTCTGATACCCGATGGATGTCTTACCATTCAGCTCAATTCTGACACTATCTACCTGGAGATAGCATCACATCCCACAGGTTAAGGCTCAGTCCCACAAGACTGTCCTCTGCTCCTGATATCAACCACAAGTACAAGTTGTCACTATGACTGACCAGTTATAGACTAGAGGTTTCAACAACTCACTCCTTGGATTTGACTGCTTTGCTGAAGTGGCTCACAGAACTCAGAGAAATATTTTACTCACTAGATCACTGGTTTATTATGAAAGGATATAACTCAGGAACAGCCAGATGGACGAGATACTTAGGGCAAGGCATGAGGAAAGGGCTCGGAGCTTCCATGGTTTCTTAGAGCACACCGTCTCCCCAAATCTCCACGTATTCACCAACCCAGAAGCTCTCTGAGCCCAGTCTTTTTAAGGCTGTTATGGAGGCTTTATTAGATAGCACACTTGATGAAATCATTGGCCACTGATTCCTAAACTCAGCTCCTATTCTTAGTTTGCTCTCCAAAAGCCACCTCATTAATGTAACAAAAAACAAATTTATTGCTCTCTTCACTTCAGAAATTCCTAGGGTTTTAGGAGCTCTGTTCCATAAAGGGGACATATACCAAATACATATTTCTTATTTTAAATCATAATATCACATATACAAAGGAATTGGCAAGGGAAAGGAATGAAGCACTGATACATGCTACGCCATGGATGAACCTTGTAAACATAAGTGGAAGAATCCAGACCACATATTGTTTGATTCCATTTATATGAATTGTCTGTAATAGACAAATCCACAAAGAGAGAAAATAAATTAGTGTTTTTCCTGGGCTGGCGAGAAAGAGATTTAAGGAGTATTTGCTAAAGGGTTCAGAGTTGTATTACCTCAAAAGGTGATGAAAATATTCTAATATTAAGTAATGGTAAAGGTTACACAACGGTCTGTGTATACTAAAACCCACTAAATTGTATACTTTAAAATGGAGAATTTTTGGTATGTGAATACAGATATTTAAAAAAAGAGATTGCCTATTTTGGGCATTTAAATGCAATTTAAAACATTGAAAGATCCAAAAAATCATGATTTGAGGTCAGGTCAAGAGGTCCAATGACCACGTCTTTGTATCCTCTGGTGGAGGCTTACACTGTAGCCCACATCTCAGAGGCAGGTTTCTCCTTACGTGCTTCCCCTAGACTGTAAGATCTACAAGGTCAGGGACCATGTTTTTTGGTATTTGCCATCCTGTACTTAGCATCTAGGGTAGTGCCAGGCATACAGAAAGTGCTCATATATACTTGTTAAATAAATAAATGACTTATCTCCCTCTCACTCACTCCATCTACACTGATCAGTAGGAACCCAAGACATCTACCAGGTAGGAGAGAAAACCTAGGTCGCAGAGTGCAAGCCAGAGATGGTTCGGAATCCAAAGTCCTTTGGTGAGTCTCAGACAAAGGCATGAGAAATGAGTCAGAGATGAATTTACAGGGACTTTTGGTCCCTAGATTTGAGTTACTGTAGCCACGTTTAGGCCACTTCCATTAGCCCTTTATGTGATCAACACTTTTTACTTAATTTTGCTTTAAATATACATATAAAGGCTGTTGCTCTGCTCTATGCAAAGAAGGGAACTTAACTATTTTTTTCCCCAGCATCAAATGGTACTTGTCCATCCTCCTTAGGAAGAAGAAATTTAACATCAGTAGAAAACCTTTTAATATCTGAGTTTTATTTTACCATCAATTAAGTGGCCATTTTATACTGCCCTTCAATTTTTTCAATCTCTTTCATTCTTGGACCATGTCAAACTGGGGGAAATTATAAAACCGACCTACTCAAGATACCAACAGATATAATCATCCTGTTTTACCAATCCAGAATGAAAATTAAAAAGAGTAGTTTTGTTCCTTCAATAAAAATGGTGTTTTCAATAGAAGGCTGTGGTTACTTAATTTTTAAAAATATATTTATTTATTTATTTTTGGCTGAGTTGGGTCTTTGTTGCTGCCCATGGGCTTTCTCTAGTCGCAGTGAGAGAGGGCTTCTCTTCGTTGTGGTGTTAGGGATTCTCGTTGCGGTGACTTCTTTTGCTGCGGAGCACGGGCTCTGGGTGCGCGGGCTTCAGTAGTTGTGGCGCACGGGCTTAGTTGCTCTGTGGCATGTGGGATCTTCACGGACCAGGGCTCCAACCCGTGTCCCCTGCACTGGCAAGTGATTCTTAACCACTGCTCCAAGAGGGGAGCCCTGTGGTTACTTATTAAAGTAAAGAAAATGCAAGGAGCATGAAAATGCAGTGTTGGTCACAGAACAGAAGTAAGACCCAGCAAAGTGAGAGGCCAAATGGGCTGTTCTAGGCCTAGAGCTTGCAGACATTTTGGAGGAGGGGTCATTCACTTTGTGCTCTCTCCAAACCACTAGTGTCCGCAGAGTCTACCCTGGGGGACGCTCACCCTGGGTGTGTTGGCGGACCTCCCACAATGCCACTTTGGCTATTACATATGGTGTCAAATTTCTTCCTTCACCCTATTCTAATTTAGCCCCCATTCCCGTGTCCCCGTTTTCCCAAGGCACCCCTGGATGACAGGTAGCTACTGGGTTGATATGACACCATCTTCATTCAGGAAAACCATCATCTTTTAGAAGAGAACTCCGCCACCTCTGATCAATAGGTGACAACAGATTGTAGCACTTGATGTCAGCAGGGCTTAAGCCACACCTGGAAAGTGGAGTGTGATTAATTATCACTGTCTTTAATGGATGCTGGAATGGGGAGAATGCTACATATTTGCCATCTGTGATGCAGCCCAGCCCTCTCATTTAAAGCTGAATTCATTTTAAACAGGTGGGGTCCCCTCACATACTCCACACGAGTCACAATGATACTTGTGGGTTTTAAGACTGCATTCTTTTTTGGGTCTCCATGCAGCTTATCAAAGACAGCAGGCACATTCCCACCCCAAGATTTTGCCCCTGCTCATCTTGCTGCCTGTCCTTCCTTGTTGAAATATTAGTTTTCAGTAAGCCTTTTCCTGAAAACTTATGTAAAACAACACGCTCTCTCCTCTCCCATGCATATTTCTTCTTCATGGAACTTACCATCAACTGATCCACCGTATTACTGGCTCAGTGATGTTCACGGTCTGTCTTCCTACCCAGTGCACTGACATTTTGAGGATGGGGTGTTTGTATTTCTTCTGTGCTGTTTT
Source organism: Physeter macrocephalus (assembly GCF_002837175.3). NCBI lineage: Eukaryota > Metazoa > Chordata > Mammalia > Artiodactyla > Physeteridae > Physeter > Physeter macrocephalus. The sequence goes on along the minus strand of NC_041215.1, from coordinate 37,339,096 downwards.
CCCAGCGCTAGAGTATTGTCTGGCACAGAGTCGTCCCTCACTATCTAGCTGTTGAATAAAATAATGAATTGACTATTAAATTAGCTTTTTTTTTTTTCCCATGGTGTCCCCACATTTTACAGTTTTCCTTGTTTGGGCTCTAATTTTTGTTTTCTTTCTGTACCTTTCTTTGGGTTTCCTTTCCTTTTGTTTTTCTGACTTCTTGGGCTTTACCTATGTCTATTACATCAGGCACATTAATTCAGCACATTTGTGAGTACCAAGAGAGTGTTTTGTACAGTGCCCTCTGTTGGAATTTGTCTGACGTTGTTCTCACGGTCAGATTGAAGTTATGAGTTTTTGGAAGGAAGACCACAGAGGTACATTACATCATACCAAGAGTCTATCCTGTGAACATGATTTATCATTGTTGATGTTGAACTTGATCACCTGGCTGAAGGAGTGTTTGGCAGGTTTCTCCACTGTAAAGTTACTTTTCTCCCCACCCCATTTTCCATACTGAACTGTCTGATAGGATAGTCTTTCTGCATTTAAGGGGAAAGTGACACCCACATAATTGAGGGGGGATAGCCACATACATTGTTTTGGGAATCCTTTGTTTTTTTTTTTTTTTTTTTGGCAGCGCCACAGCATGAGGGGTCTTAGTTCCTCAACCAGGGATTGTACCTGCATCCTCTGCAGTGGAAGCACAGAGTCTTAACCACTGGATTACCAGGGAAGTCCTTGTTTGGGGAATTCTTCTGCACAGGAGATTGGAATCTTCTCCTTCATGTTTATTCAATAATGTATTTAATGAGTATGGACTGGTAGATATTTATTTTATACTTTGGTCTGAAATCTCATACTACTTTATTTGTTGAGTTGCTCAGATTGTTCCAGCTTTGGCCATTGGGAGTTCAAACCTTAAGTCCTGTGTCCCTATGACATTCTCCTATCAATGTGAGTTTGTATTTTTTTTCTCACTTCCTTACTCTGGCACTACAAGCTGCTCCAGGCCAATTGTGTATATTCCCTCCTCAGCCCTAGAGTTAGTCTTTTCTCCAAAGAGTCCTGATTTCTTTTATAGAAGAATAGTAGTGCAATGAATATCTGAACACTTGTTGTACACATACTAATGGGATATGGCTGCTGCTAGGTCCTCTCAGCTGATATAGCAAGGGAATGTATGTGTATATACTATTCCATATGAATATATGTGAATATATACTATATATATAATATATATGAATATATACTATTTCATGTATATACACATATCTACAAATATTTCTGTATGCATTAATCTGTACCTATATCAAGCTAAACATGAGTTGATACTGATATATCGAAATACAATCAAGTGCCACACAGATGTAAGCAGCTTTTGGCAGGAAAGAGCTCTTTGCAGGAAAATGCTCTTGGCAGGAGACCCCTTTGTCTGGTCACTAATCTTAAACCAGGCACCCCCATGCTCTACTCATCTCCGGCCCTAGCGCAGCTTTCAAATCTTTTGATCACACAATACGTTGCTTAACCTGTTGGTTCTTTCCTTAGATCAAAAAAGTAGAAATAAAGCATAAATAATTAAAAGATGACCAGATCTCTTTCCCTTCAGTAATCTCGAGAACAAACTGTGTGAACAAGACAGCATCTAAAGAAAAATCACAAGAAGACAGCAAGCCTGCAAACAGTGGGGGATGACCCCCATCTCAATGATTAACTGAGATTACTTCCCTGTTTCCCTTTAAAAACTTTTATGGCTGAGCAGAATCTTCAGAGGTGGTTTTTAGGGGACAGTTGAGTCCACCATCTCCCCCGACTACTGGCATTCTGATTAAAAGCAACTTTCCTTTCTACCAACAACTGCTTCTTGGGTATTGATTTTCTAGCAGCAAGGAGCAGGATGTGATTCAGTAACACTGATCATTCTAGGCTCTTGCTTATCTGTAACCTCCCACTCCAAAAGTGAGAAAACTGACTCTCACCATCTGTCACTCATTGACTCCAATTCTAGAACACATAGTAAAATGGTTCTGCTCCCAATTTTCAGTGTGGCAGTGAGAGCGTTCCTCCACCACCACCAAGCACTGCTCTGGACTTGAGTTGGGTATCCTACAATCAACTCAATTATGACACTATCTACCTGGAAAGAGCATCAGTTCCCATATCTTAAGGGCTCAGTCCTACGAGACTTCCCCCACCCCTCAAACCCACTTCAGACATCAATCACAAGTCCAGGCTATCACTGTGCTTCTGAACGACCAGCTACAGATTGGAGGTTCCAGCACCCCCTCTTTGGGTTTGATTAACTTGTTAGAGCTGCTCACAGAACTCAGAGAAACATTTTATTTACTAGATTGATAGCTTACTAATACAAGGACATAACTCAGAACAGCCAGATGTAAGAAATGCATAGGTGAAGGTATGGGGAAATGATGCAGAGCTTCCATGCCTTCTCCAGGTGCCATTCTCCCTGAATGTCCACGTGTTCACCAACCTGGAAGCTCTCCAAACCTTGTCCTTTTGTTTTTCTTATGGGGGTCTCATTATCCATACATGATGGATTAACTTATTGTCCACTGATGACTGAACTCATTCTCTAACCCCTCTCCCCTCCCTAAAGGTTGAGGGTCAGACTGAAAGTTGCAACCCTAGTAGGTTCTGGCAACCAGCCCGCATCCTTAGGAGCTTTCCAGGAGTCACCTCATTAACATAATGAAAGATGCTTTGATTACTTCCTATCCTTTAGGAAATTACAAATTTTTTAGAAGCTCTGTGCCAGAGATTGGGACAAAACTCACATATGTATTTCTTATTATAAATCACAATATCACACATGGTTAGAGGTCTCAGAATTGTTAATTCTATGGGAATCAGCTTTACCAACTAAAAGTGCTTGTGTACAGTTCCTTCACCTTTAACATATATTACTGTGTCCACTCATTTCCAAAGTTTCTTACGTCAACACCATTTCCCAACTCCCCTTCAGTGAGGATGCATCATACATTTGTAATATCGTTTGATTCTATCCTCAATGTCTGTATCCCACTCTGGGATTCCCCAACATCCTAAATAATTTTTAAAAATTTGTACACATCAAGGTTCATCCTTTGTGCTATAAATTCTATGGGTTTTGACAAATGCATATTGTCCTGTATCTATCCTCAGAGATACATGAATCATACAGTATTGTATTATACAGTATTATACAGATGCTGTACAAATATATGTATTTTCTAAGTGTTTTCTCCCAATAAGTCACTTGTCTTTTCTCAACATCATTTTTTTTTTCAGAGAATTAGTTTTTAATTTTAATAAAGTATTACACATCTATTTATTATTTCATGGATTATACTTTTAGTGTTTTATCTAAAAACTCAATACCAAATCCAAAGTCACTTAGATTTTTTTTCTGTGTTTCATGCAAGAAGTTTTATATTTTTGCATTTTACCTTTAGGTCTATGATCCATTTTCAGTTCATTTTTTGCATAAGGTATCAGGTCTGTGTCAAGATTTATTTTATTAGTATTTGTAGTTTTCTATATATAGATACCATGCATATTTTGTTAGATTTATACTTGACTACTTCTTTTTTTGGCACTATTGTAAAAGATAATGTTTCTTTAATTTCAGAATCCAGTTGTTCATTACTGGTATATGGGAAAGCAATTAAATTTTGTATATTGACTTTGTATCCTGCAACCTTGCTATACAAGCTTATTATTTCCAGAAGGTTTTTGTATATTCCCAGTGGTTTTCTACATTCAAATAACATTATCAGGGAATAAATGCAGTTTTATTTATTCCTTTTCAATCTGTGTTCCCTTTATTTCTTCTTCTCGGCTTATTACTCTAAATAGGACTTCTGGGGCAATGTAGAATTGGTGTGGTGAGATAGGACATCCTGCCTTTCTCCCTATCTTAGGAGGAAAAGTGTTCAGTTACTTTTTTTAAGTATGATGTTAGCTCTATGTTTTCACATATTCTTTTTATTAACTTAAAGAGAGCCTTTTTTAATCGTAGGTTTTTGAAAGTTTGTTTGTTTTTTTTTTTTCCATTTTATTATGAATGCACACAGAGTACCTGATAGAATTCCTCAGTAAAACTCTTTGGGTCTTGAAAGTTTCTAATTATTAATTCAATTTCTTTAATAGATGTAGAGTTATTCAAGTTATCTATTTCTCCTGGAATGGATTTTAGTAATTTCACTCTTTCCAGGAATTGGTCCATTTCATCTAAGTTGTCAAATTTGTGGGCATAAAGTTGTTCATAACATTCCCTCTGTATCCTTTTAGTAGCCATGGAATCAGTGATGGTTGAATCCTTTTAAATTTCTGATATTGGTAACTTATGTCTTGTCTCTTTTTCTCTTGATTAGATGAACAAGAGGATTTTCAATTTTATTGTTCTTTTTAAAGACTTAGTTTTGGTTTTGCTGCTTTTCTATTGCTTTTCTGTTTCCAATTTCATTGATTTTCCTTCTAGTTTTAATTATTTTCTTTCTTCTGAATGTCAAAGTTTAATTTCCTTATTTTTTCTCTAATTTCCTAAGGTAGAAGCTCAGGTAATTGATATTAGATCTTCTTCTTTTCTAATGTCAGGGAGGAAGAAAATTTCCTCCACCCTTCCAAGTTCTTCTGGCTGATCTAATAATTAAATTGGCATGAGACAGATTAACATGAGAAAATCAAACAAAGTTTAATGCATTCATGGGAGAGATCCAGAACTGAGTAACTCACCAGAATGACTGAAACCTTCACCTTACATACCATCTTCAGCTAAAGACAAAAGAGAATGTTGGAGGCAGGGTTTGGGATTTCAAATAAGGAGGAAGGCAATTCACATGGAGAGGGAAAAACAAATGTTTGGTAAACAACTTCTTCTGGCCATCAGAGACAATGGGACACAGAGAGGAATTTTAACAAACAGATTCTGGTAGGTTCCTCCCTGTCTACACACCTAGTTCATACTGTAGTTACCTATGGTGATAGCTCCCTTACTGTAACATGTCCTCTATCTACATTCATTTAGGTAGTTAGGGGAAGGTCAAAGTTTCTTCCTGAGTCTCTTGGGCCTTGATCGTTTTCAGCTCAAAATAATCCACACTCCGAAGAGACATTTTGGGGTGGAGGTTTTTCTCCCCTACACTAATATAATGAATTTAATGGTATAAATATTTCTGTAAATATTGTTTTAGCTGCCCCTCCTCCCATTTTGATAAGTTGCATTTTCATTTATTTAAAATATTTTAAAATTTCTCTTAAATTTGTGTTGTTTAATCTCCAAATATTAGGGGAGTTTTCAGCTATCTTTCTATTGACTTCTAATTTATTTTCATTGTCATCTAAGAACATATTTTGTATGATTTCTATCATTTAAAATTTTTTTTAATGGCCCAGAACATGGTCTATTTTGGTGAAGTTTCCATAGTAGCATGATAAGAATGTGCATTTTGCTGTTGATTTATGGACTGTTTTATGTGTCAATTAGATTGAATTGACTCAGTGTTGTTCATCTATATCATTACAGTTTTTTATTTTGTGTCTGCTTCATCTGTAAATTATTGACAGAAACATGTTGAAATCACCAACTATTATAGAGGATTTTTCTGTTTTTCCTTTCACTCCTGTTAGTGAATGTTCACATATTTTTATGCTCCTTTGTTAAATGCATATACATTTAGGATTGCTATGTTTTCTTAGAGAACTGATTCTTTATAATTAAGCAATGCTCCTCTTTAACCCATATAATCTTCTTTGTTCTGAAGTCTGCTCTGTCTTAATATAGCTACCACAGCTTTCTCTTGATTAAATGTTAGCAAGGCAAAGGTTATTTTCTCTCTTTGTTTTTAACTTGAATGCTTATATTTAAAATTGGATTCTTATACTTAACATATAATTGGGTATTATTTTTTAATTCACTCTGACCATCTGTATGTTTTAATTGGTTTATTTATGCCATTTACATTTTAAGTGATTATTGATGTTGCTAGATTAATATCTCCCATCTTGTAACTATTTTCTACTTACTGTGTTTGCTCTTTGTTTCTTTTTCCCTTCCTTTTCTGTCTCTTTTGTTTTGGGCATTTTATATGACTCCACTTTACCTGACAGATAACATTTATACTTTAAAAATAACAATTTTCCTGGAGTTTACTCTGTACAGTTTTAATTAACCCCAGTCCACTTTCAATTAGTACTGTAGCACTAAACATGTAGGAACCTTATATTTACAATTTCCCCCCCCATCCTCTGGAACATTACTGTCATTCATTTCACTTATTCACATGCTATAACCTTCCAGTACATTATTGAAGCAGGAGGGAAAGGGGCAGGGTACAACCTTTAAAAGAATGACATAGCCATAGGACATGACAAAAATTGGTTAGAACCAACTAGGTCCAAGATGGTAGAATATTCGACTTCCAATGGACCTTGAGCCTCAAGATACACTCATTATGATTCATTAGCATAAGGTAAGTGACACACCCACCAGTGTCATGACAGTTCCAAGGCCAACCATCAAAGAATAAAAAGTGGGCAGTGGCCCAATTCCCGGAAATCTCCACTCCTTCCCAAAATAGTTGGAATAATCCTCCCACTCATTAGCCTATGAAATTACCCAGCCTGTAAAAACGAACCATGCCTTATTTCAAGGCCACTCTCGCCTTCTGAGATGGCCCACACTCTGTCTGTGGAGTGTGTTTCACTCTAAATAAATCTACTTCTTACTTATCACTTTGACTCTCACTGAATTCTTTCTGCGATGAGACATCAAGAACCTGAGCTTCATTAAGTCCTGAAATCACATGTGTGATCTCAGTTAAAAGACCATGGGTTTTAGCTGGGTTTGAGTCCTGGCCACTTGGGTTCAAGTCCCAATCTGGGTTTTGGCTGGGTTTGAGTCCGAGCCATGTGAGTTCAAGTCCCAGTCTGAGACACATGGTTTCATTATCACTATTATTGCTTTAATCAATCAGTTATCTTTAGATCAATTAGATCATTTATTCCTTCTCTGATGCTCTTCTTTTCTTTATGTAGATGCACGTTTCTTTTCTATATCATTTTTTCTTCTTCATGAAAAGCTTATTTTAACATTTTTTTTTCAGAGAACATCTGCTGTCTATGAATTCTCTCGGTTATTGTTTGAGAAAATCTTTAAACCTTGCAGTCTCAGCTGGCAGTGACTATAGTGGCCAAATAAACTATTTTACCACAATGTTAATGACTAAAAATTGCAGGTATCTTTCACCATAAGGAAGGATAACTTAAAAGACTGACACATCACTTCAAGGGAAAAATCATTATTTAATTCCAGACATTGCAAAACAGGCCTGGGGAATGATTTTAGCAGTTACTATGGATAGGTAACCTTCCTCTTGCTCTTTCTTGAGAAACCGTTTCTACTGAGTACAGTATCTAAATGGGAATATCAACCAAAATAGTAGGCCACAATTAAAAATCTTTACAAAAGGCAAAGAATATTCCTGCTCATTTCCAAAACAAGGTGGTGTAGACTTACTTCTTACTTTTTCTGACAGGTGGTCTTGCCTGCAACTCTCTAAATACAACTAAATACCTTCGAAATTACCCAACAAGCAATGAGATGGTGTTGAAGGCTGGAAAGAAGAAGGTAAAAGATTAGGGATGAAAAACTTGTAGTACTAATAACTGAGTTCAGTTAGGTCATAAGATATAAGATAAACACACAAAAATCAATTGTATTTCTATACACTGTCAATGAATATGTGGAAACCCATATAGAAATGCAATACTTGCTGAAAAAATGAAATACTGAGGTGTAAATATGATAAAACACGTACAGGATCTGTATGATGAAAATTATAAAATGCTAATGAAAAACATCAGGGAAGACCTAAATGCTTCATGAAACGTGGTGTGCCAGGAGTGGAAGACTTAACTTAGTAAAGGAGTCAATTCTCCCTAAATTGATATGTAGGTTTAACAAAATCTTATCAAAATTTCAGCAAGGTTTTTTTTTTTTTTGTAGAGAAACATGTTCTAAAGTGTATAGGAAAAGGGAACACTCTAGAATAGCTAGGACAAGTTTCAAAAGTATAAAGAGGGAGAAATCACTCTTCCCAATGTTAAGACTTGCTATATAACTACAGTAATCAAGACATTGTGGAATTAGCAGAAGATTAGATCTATGGATCAATAGAAAACCCAGAAATAGATCAATACAAATATGCACCATTAATTTTCAATAAAAGAGCAAAAGGAACTCAGTCGAGGAGGAACAGCCTTTCAATAAATGATGTCGCAGCAATTGGATATTCATAGGCAGAAAACTGAATCTTGACCTACACTTCACACCTTACATGAAAATTAACTCAAAATGGATCATCATTCTTTTTTTTTAAATTGAGCACTTGTTATTTTATTCAACAAATACCTATTCATTTATTTATTTATTATTTTTATTATTTTTTAAAACCCCACATTTGTTTATTTATTTATTTTTGGCTGTGTTGGGTCTTCGTTTCTGTGCGAGGGCTTTCTCTGGTTGTGGCAAGCGGGGGCCACTCTTCATCGCGGTACGCGCGCGGGCCTCTCACTGTCGTGGCCTCTCTTGTTGCGGAGCACAGGCTCCAGACGCGCAGGCTCAGTAGCTGTGGCTCACAGGCCTAGTTGTTCCGCGGCATGTGGGATCTTCCCAGACCAGGGCTCGAACCCATGTCCCCTGCATTGGCAGGCAGATCCTCAACCACTCTGCCACCAGGGAAACCCGGATCATCATTCTTAAATGTAAAATATAAAACTATAAAACTACTAGAATAAAAATAGGAAAAATATTAGATTTGAAACCAACTGTATTATACTTAAAAGGAAAAATTGATAAATTTGACTTTATGAAAATGAAAAACTTTTGCTCTGTGAAAGACTCCGTTAAAAGGTTGAGAATACAAACTATAGATTAAAAGAAAATATTTGCCAGTTATGCATGTGACAAAGGACTGGTATCTAGAATATATAAAATTCTGTCAAAACTCAGCAGTAAAACACAAGTAATTAAAAAGAAAATAGGCAAAGAAATGCACAGACAATTCACTAAAAACTACGTTATATAAATGTCATATAAGCACATGAAAAGCTGTTCAACATCATTATTAGTTGGATAAATGCAAATTAAAGCCATAATGAGAGATACTACATACCTATCCAAATGGCTAAAATAAAATAAAATAAAAATGATTACACTAAATGCCTGTGAGGATACCCCCAGAAACTGGATCTCTCATACATTGATGTTGAGGATGTAAAATAGTAAAACCATTCTGGAAAATAGTTTGACAGTTCATTTTCAGAGTAAAAATGGACTTTCCATATAACCCAGCAATTGCCCTCTTGGGCATATATCCTAATTAAAGTTATTTCCAGGCTGGGGCAAAGTGAGAGAGTGGCATGGATATATATACACTACCAAACGTAAAATAGATAGCTAGTGGGAAGCAGCCACATAGCACAGGGAGATCAGATCGGGGCTTTGTGACCACCTAGAGGGGTGGGTTAGGGAGGGTGGGAGGGAGGGAGATGCAAGAGGGAAGAGATATGGGGACATATGTATATGTATAACTGATTCATTTTGTTGTAAAGCAGAAACTAACACACGATTGTAAAGCAATTATACACCAATAAAGATGTTTAAAAAAAGAAAAGTTATTTCCAGGCAGAAACTTGTAAACAAATATTCATAGCAGCTGTATTTGTAAATAGTGTTTTAAAATGTAATAAAGATAATAGTCGTGAATAGTTAAGAACTTTCGTTATCACATCACTTATGATTCAAATGGTTTTATATTAGAAAAATTGTGATTTTATTTAAAAGAGAAACCTCTAGGTATTTTGTTTTTCGTTAGGATGAATAAGAACAGAGAGGAACGTGAGGGTAAGAGTAAGGCTCCAACACTGATCTACTGTCACATTGTAGACCTGTCTACTAAAACACTCCCTTTTGGATCCTGAACACCAAGCCAGAAGACACAGGTCCTTATCCATTTATTTCCCATGTCTTCTCAATGAACAGATTCTCCTAGAATGTATGCTGATATTCTAGTACTTGCCTTAATATCCATTGTATACATTCCCCATCCAGCCCCTTGGCATGATATCTCCAAGCAGTAAGTTCTGACATTTTGAGGACTGTTAACTTATGTTAACTTCACTTTCATTGTCCACAGATTCCTGACTGAGATTACATCTACCATCTTCCTCAGTGTTTCAACTTGGCCAGTCCACCTAGTTTTGAGGAGTTTTGGGAATATTTGGTAAAGCATCAGTTTTAATGTCAGACAGTTATGTGCTCAAACTCCCGTTAGCCACCAATTCCTGTGTAAATTTGGTGACAAGCTCCTTAATCTCTCCAAGCCTCAGTATGGAGAGGACATGGTCACACCTATCCAGAGGAATGGATTGAATGAAATCATGTATGTAGAGCATTCAGTACCATGCTTGGAAAGTCGTGCCATGCATGCTCAAATGCATATACAGTGTCTGTCCTTCAATAATCGATATTCTCTGAATAGAGTTAACAGCTGCAGAAATAGAGGAAATAAAATAGGGAAATAGATATGGCACAGAATCTTTTGAACTGCACATCAGTAAATTTGAACTTTATCAAATAGCAAACAGAATTTTGAATAGGAGAGAGATAACAGAAGCCAATATGAATAGGTAACTGCAGGATGACAGGTGGAGTGATTTCTATTTGCTGGAGACCTACTCAATTTCGGGTATATTATCTTAGTACTCACAACAATGCAAAGAGATGAGCCTGCATATGTGTGTGTGTGTGTGTGTGTGTGTGTGTGTGTGTGTGAGAGAGAGAGAGAGAGAGAGAGAGAGAGAGAGAGAGAGAAAGAGATGTCATGTTATTTGCTTACCTTCTCAGGGTTAGTGCTTCGTTGTCTATTACTGTGTAACAAACCACCCCAAAACTCAGAGGCTAAAAATAATAATCATTTACTATGCCTCCCGAGTCTACAAGTTGGCTGGGTAGTTCTTTTGGTCTCGTGTCTGTGTTCAGCGGCAGGTTGAGTAGACACTTCTACTGCTCTTCGCTGAGCTTGCTCACATATCTGCAGGCTGGTCCAGAACGACTCAACTGAGACGACTGTGTCTTCTCTGCAAATCTTTCACAAGTATGTCTCTCATCTCCCATGTTCTTAGTCTGGACTGGGCAGGATTTTGTTATTGTTGTTTGTTGGCTTGTGTAATAGCAACGGCAGAGAAGCAAGAGAGAAATGAAATACATAAGCACCTTGTCAAGACTTTTCTTGACAAAGTGTGTCAACCTTGCTACTGGTCCTTTTGTCAAAGCAAGTCACATGGCTAAGCTCATAATCAGAGGTTATAAAGTTACATGAACAAACATGAAGATACCAGAAGGCCATTAATGAAATCAGTCAACCACAATTATTAAGAGGTGAAACTGAAACCTGCCAGACCCCAAACTTAGGGTTAGTACCCCCATACCACACAGATTCTCTGCACACAGTGCTTTAAATACATCCTGGAATGGATTGCTATGTACTTACAAAACAAAGTAATTGATGGCCACTGAAATTCCACCCGGAACCTGGGCTGTTTGGACAATCGGAAACATGGCTCCGACAGACTGACAAGTCAAGAAGGACACTCTCTCACCTTCTCCTTGAGTCTTGATACGGCAATACAACTGCAGAATGATTTATTTTCTTACTTCCCTGAGACACATTACGATAGTCTCACGTGTCTAGAACACATCCACATTGCTCATGTTTCAGAGCACATGAGCAATCTGAAACACAACTCAGAATGAAGCCTACCCTTGGAATTCACAGGACGGCAGCTAGAAGCAAATGACATTAACTGAATTCCTTTAGATGTGTCAAAAGAAATCTTGTCTCTCAGGTAGATAAAAATTAATGAGACATCCAGGATGCTTTTATCTAATTTAGTCTATGTAACAACGGTGGGATCTTTCTGGGGATTGTAATATTTAAAGTTACATTTTATTACTAAACCTTGTAGAGGATCTGCAAATTACATTTGTTTAATTCCACAGCTATGAAATGTCAGCCGCTTGTTGTCTTTAAATATTGGCTTCAACTGACTTTGGAAACTTGGAGGATCTTGCTTCCTCTTCTCCGGTGTTTAACTTTTCAACCAATAAGTGGCAATAGAACATGGACCCCTGATAATATAAGCCAGGTCTGATATAGAAGCAGTTCTTTTCTGAATCTTTGGAACCTAATTTCCAGACAGCCTTTCCCCAGAGCAGTTTGATTTGCACGTGGAACTTTTGTCCCTGAAATTTACTTTGTTCCTTTAAGGTGACTTAAGACTTAACAGAAGGTCTGTTCCTCAGTGAGGATGGAAAGTTGTCCAGTTTTTAAATACACAGTCAACAAAATTTAATGAAGCTCAGAATCTGAAGCACACATTTTGACAACTTGAAGGATTTGGAGATGAATAGGATGTGTCCCTACCTGGGCTCAGCACCTGTTGCAGGGTGTGGATGTCCTCACCGGTATGCACCATAGAATACAACAGAGAGTGGGCAGGTGTGGGGAGGGCTACCTCTGGCCTCCTCACTGCCAACCCTCTTAGAAGAAACCCTACCACCACTGAGGCCTCACTCATAGGGACATGCCAGGTGAGTTGTGAGCCAATGGCTCCTGGGATGTGACAGGGTGGACCCCCCTAGCTCTTGACAGAGCTCCTGGGAGCCAGACGAGGTCCCCAGCATGCCTTATTTGTGCCTCTGTGCTTTGTAGAAATGCCCTCCTCTACCATCTATCCACTTTGTAACTTCCCACTCCTCCTTGGAGATCTGGCCCAGGTGTCAGCTTCCTTGGCAGGCTGACCCATGGCCCTCCTGTGTGGGTGGGCAGCTCCCTCCCCGAGTTCTGAGAGCTTTCAAACCCACTTTCATCACAGCCTCACAGGCCAGGCTGTACAGAGGAGGCAGCCGGGAGGCCCTTCTCATGTTTGTAGCCAAGAGCCTGGAATAAAACTTGTCATTGGTGAAGAAAAGTGTCTGCAAAATTCAATCATGAGCAATTCTTAGTTTTCACTTCCTTCTCCTTTCCTAGACTCAATACAGGGACCACATTGGACCTCTGATTTCATCTTCATTTCTAATACAGGACCTGGCCCAGACTAGGGGTCTGTTAAATGCAAATAAAGACATTAATGAGTTAATTAATAATGAAAATATATTCCCCATAATTATATTCTTAAGGTAGCTCCCTTTTGGGTCAAAGATTCCTTTCCTCTAATGAAAGCTTTCACAGTTGATAAGATGCCTTTGGACTCTCTGCAGATTACAAAGATGAGAGGAATATCTCCAGCTACACATGAAGCTTTTCTGAGCTCCCCCAGGGGGTTGAAGTTCTGGGCTCCACCCAGAACTCTTCTCTCTTTCTAAAATCAGAACGTGGGGTTGTCCCTTTTTGTTTGGGGGCTGTATCTTCCGCTGACAGCCAGCTCTCAGCAGCAGGCAGTGCCCAATACATCTTGGTAACAGACACCCACTTGGGCTCCGTCTGTACTATGCACCTTAGCCAGCTCTGGACCAGGCAGGGCAGGCTCATATCTGTGGCTGGCAGGCTGGCGGTACAAGCTGGGAGGCCCCGAGCATTAGTGGGGAATGTTAATTCTCTTCTTTCCTCCTGTGTGGACAGAGCCAGTGCTAGGAGGTCTAACTAAGAAAGTCTGGTACTCAAAAGGTTCATTTATCTGAGATGGAAACAGCACGGAGAAGCAAACCTCCCTTCTATAGACTCTTCCACCTCGCACCTTTTATCAAACTCAAATTTAGAACAAGGTGCAGAAACAGAGTCTGACAAGGCAGTCTTTACCAGCATTTCTGCCTCTGGAGAATGTGGATGGTTTAGCCTGCCCACGCTAATGCTACTCACAGGGTTTTAAAGTGGTTTGGGGTGTGATGTGAGCAGGCCAACGTCTGTGCATGTGGAAGTCTGATAGCTGATCGGGGCCCAGGGCAATACTTTTAAATCCAGTTTGTCCCTAAACCCACAGCCTGGGGAAGGTGTTCTAAGAGAGTGGCCGCCAGTCCCCTGTCCTTACATATCTCACCCCACCCACCTCCCACTCTACCTCGAGGGGTCTGGGTCCCCTACACTGGGAGAGTGAGGGGAACACAGAGGAGAGAATCAAAAATGACTGCATCAGGGGAAAGCATAATAAGTTAACTCCAGAGTCAGTCGAGAGTGCGTGAATGTGAACCTTCCCACCCTTCCTGGCTGGGGGCAGCAGCACAGAGCTCCATTCTGCGCCTAAGGGATTACACCCACCTTGGGTCCCTGCAAATTCTCCTGGCACAGAACCACCGTGACGCATGCCCCTGAGCCCCTATTCATGCTGAAGAAGCAGGGCTGCCCTCCAGGGGTGAACCCCTTCCTAGCCTGGGTGTGTGGCTCAGTGGTGCACACAGTATACAGACCCTCACTCCCTCCAGTGCAGACACTCAAGGGGGATGCTCCAGGCACCCATTCAAGAAATGTGCAAGGCTGGTGCCTAAACTAACGCTTCTTGGCACCATGTATGGGGCATGGAGTTCTCCGTATGGGGCTAAGCCCGTGACACACTTTCAATGATTTAGTTATCATAGCAACCCCGCAGGGCAGGTGATTCTAGTTCTATTTTAGAACCAAAGAAGCTGAGATTTAGAAATGCTCAATGATTTGCTTAAGGTTATTCAGCTAATAAAAGGCTGAAGCAAAGCTGGAGCAGAGCCTCCCTCCTCTGAAGCTGTGTTCTTTCCTGTAATACCCCAGTGAGCCCCAATGGGCCTCTGCCTGCCTTCTGTAAGGTGAGGCTGGACACGTGGTCTAGGGGATGTGAGGGGGTGATGTGCTTTCATTACACTCTTAACATTGGACACATGTTTTCTCTTAAGCAAAGACAAAAAAGGGTTTCTTCGGTCTGCATAGCAGCTTAGAAAATACTTCAGGAAAGTCAATTTTGCTGAATTTGTGGATCAAAGAATAAAACATGGCACCAGGATTTTTAAGAGCAAATGCAGATAACAGGATAATGGAGAATAAAGGGCAAATCTCTGTAAACTCAGTGAGGTCCTGATGACACAAATCCTTGCGTCTTGCATGAGAAGAGCACATGGAAATCCAGTGTGTTGTCACCACATCAGTATCATCCAAGCCAGCCCATGTTAACCTTGCCAAGTAGACACACCTTTCACCTTCCTTCTAACTCCATGGTGGGTGTTGGGAGGAGACCACGTGTCTGACCTAGCTCTTAGAGAACGATGGGCACACAGTGGGTGTGATGCGGAATGAGCTGGTGGTCAGGGTTCCCTCTGCTGGACTCCAAACTCTCTCTAGCCACCTGACATCATTTCTATTGATCCATCACCCGAGCTTTGCACTATTTCCTCAAACACAATGATTTTTTAATGAGAATAATTACTGCTAATTATCAATGACATAATTGTTATTTTCACTTATGAGAGGCAGTGCCCATTGTGTTTCACTCTGTATTAGTCAACTTGAGCTGCCTTAACAAAATACCACAGACCAGGAGACTCAAACAAGGGAACTTTATTTCTCACAGTTCCAAGAGGTAGGAAATCCAAGATCAAGGTCCTGGCAGATTTGGTTTCTGATGAGACGTCTTTTCTTGGCTTGCAGATGGCTGCCTTCTCACTGTATCCTCACACAGCAGGGAAAGAGACAGAGACAGAGACAGAGAGAAGAGGAGGGGAGGGGAGAAGAGTGGAAGGGAGAGGGAGGGAAGGTGTGCTCTCTGGTATCTCTTCTTACAAGGACACTAATCCTATCAGATCAGGGCCCCACCCTTATGATCTCATTTAACCTTAATTACTTTTTAGAGGCCCCATCTCCAAATACAGCCACACTTTGGGTTATGGCTTCATCAGATGAATTTCACGGGGGGTACAAACATTCAGTCCATAACACTCTCTTAGGAGCACAGAGTCAGGAGTTCCATGGTTTGCTTAAACTCCACCTCCGCCTCTCAAAACTGGGGGACCTTGG
The DNA here is from genome assembly GCF_002837175.3 of Physeter macrocephalus. Taxonomy (NCBI): domain Eukaryota; kingdom Metazoa; phylum Chordata; class Mammalia; order Artiodactyla; family Physeteridae; genus Physeter; species Physeter macrocephalus. Next base: position 37,323,077 of record NC_041215.1, on the reverse strand, counting down.
GCAAGTTACTGAACTTCTATAAGCCTTAGTTGATTTATCTTTAAAACAGGGATACTAGTAGTCCTACTTCTAGGATTGTTATGAGGATTAAGCTATTTAATTTATGGGAGTGTTTGGAATGGACCTGGTATATGTGTGAGCTATTACTATTACTCTTTAAAACTGCATGTTATAAAATGTTATAAAATCATTACCGTTGTATTTACTTATCTACTATGGAACATTAATTAGTACAACTTATCAAGTAAGAGACATCCTTTGGGTGCAGTAATGTCAACAACCTGCTGTGCCTGAGGTTTCCCTGTACCGTGGGCTCCAGTGCTGCTGTTATGGCCCTGATCCCTCTTAATCTGCACAGCTCCCGAGACCCTATTCTTGACTTTGTCTAACAGAAGTGACAGCTGCCACCAGAGAGGGCCAGTGACTCTCTCAAAGTCACTCAGCTGAAAAGGGAAGATTCTGGGTAAAATCCCTCTAATCCCATGGCTTTTACTGTTAATTGTGTTGTAATACAACATCATGTGAGATTTGTTTTCTACAAGTAACTTCTCAGTTTCCCCAGTAAAATTTGTGTCTGGTTTGCAACTTCTCCCTGTCCCTATGCTGTGCTATGAACAAACTCACTCAGGCCAGGTTCATTCCAGAGAGACCAGTGAAACCTCAGCATGACAAAGTGCATTGGGCTCAGGGAGGGAATGTCCAGGAGAGCTGGAGGGAGGCGGTTAGGGGAGGAACTCTGGAGCAGATGCTTTAGATGCATGACATGTTCTTTCCTTTGTACTTAATTCAGCTTCATGGATGTTTTAGGGCACCTGCCACATGCCAGGTTCACTGCTGGATGTCAATGGTAAATTACCACCATTGGAGCACAGCTGTCCACATAGGCTTTATGGAGGCACAGTCCAGTGGGAGAAGCAGACAGGGGTGCCATTAACATACGAGGTGGGCATGAAATGGACAGGTCTCCAAGGCAGCTTGCAAGTGACCATGACTGTGGGCTTCATGGAGACTTTGTGCTAAGCTGATCACAATCAGAGGGGAGAATGGGTGAGGGCTGAGGAGGGTACAGGATGAGCATTCCAGGGAGGGGCATAGCTGACCTGAGGCCAGAGGCAGCTCGTTGTTGAGTGTGTGGGGAAACCCATGCATTTTTGTGAAGTATTTATTGTCTAGACAATAAGAGGACTTGAGGACTTGCCAGAGATGGGAGAGGTACACCTTGCCTCTGGTTTTCAGTTTTGGGGCTGAGAGGTTGGGCTTTTCACAAGAGCAGGGACCAGGAAGCCCAGCTGGCTGGAGACACCAAAGGTCAACTTCAGAGAGATTGTGATGAGGCTGGTTAGGCATTTGAGACCTGGAGCTATAGAAATTACTTCTGAGCTGAAAGAGAGCTGGTGCTCAGGCTTTGTGCTGCTGACTTAGGTATTGCATAGTGGACACTGGTGGTTTGGACCCCACTCTCGGCACTTCCTTTCCATGAAGGCAATATTTTATGACACACCCTGTCCCTTGCCCCCGACTCCCACCTGCTGCAGCCAATTACTCCAAACACAAGCACTGACCACACTTCCCTGTCTTGGCATCTTGGACTTGGGAACTTGAAAGCCAAATCACTCCTCCCCTGAAGTGGAAGTTGTAGGAAGTAAAATATAAGTGTTGGCAGCTCTGATTTTACATTTTTGGTTGTGTAGAGAAAGGTGATCTCAAGTGAATGAAAATTAAGGTGGGATCCACAGCCTGCAAAGATGCGAAGTAGACTATGATGCAGCAATGTTGGTCCTGCCACTGAAGCTTGGGACTGGTCATCTCCCAGTGGAGAGCCCTTACTGCTCTTTCCATGGCTTCTTTGTTGATGCTTCTTTGGATTTTGTGAGCCAATGCCTCCCCTTTTTCAGCTAAGTGCATTTAAAGGTTTGTGGAGGTTTTTTGGGTTTTGGTCCATTTATATATTACATTCACAAATACATAAAATCCTGGTTGTGTAGACTCCTAGGTGGTAAGTAGCTTGCCTAGGACCAAAGGGCACATAGCACAGACTAGATTCCAATTGAGATCAATCTGACCATTTATACAGGTTTGTATTCATAGCTGCTGTAACTAGCAGCCTGCAAATCTCAATGACTTACTCTCATGAAGATTCTTTCTCACCCACACCAAATCCACTGTGGATGCACCTAGACAGGCAAACCTCCTCCAGGCAGTCACTTTGCAAACCAGGCTGCCTTCCCCTGAGGCCTGGCCATTGCGTGACTTTTTGGTTCTCTTGGCATCATTCAGCTGCCGAATAAGGAAAGTGGGATGGGATGAAGGACCCTTCACCTAATAGTTAACAACCTCAGCCTGAAAATGGTTCACATCATTTCCACTGCCACTGTGTCAGCAAGAACCAGTGATGTGACCACGCCTCGATGCAAAGGGAGCCAGGAGGTCAGTGCTTGGCTGGGCAGCCCAGTTCTCGCCATAGTTACCCCCACGGAAGGGGAGCACCGATCCCTGGTGTTCTTCCTGTCTCTGCCACAGCTCCCATCCACTCCACCAGAGTTCAGTGAAAAGGAAAGGGGGCTGAGCTCTCCAGAGTCCTGAGATTGACCTGAGGTGCAAGTCCGGTGACACTGGGTCATTGTGTAGAGAGGGAGAAGTGAACCCCTTTGCATCATAAGCATCTGGTCACAGGCAGAGATGCTCTTTTCCAGGCACATGACCTTGGTCTCCATGGGACTAGGTGGTGGGAATGTGGGGGTCAGTGCACACCTTCAAGTACTGCCTGTCTCCATGCTTTTTCGCCTGTGGATGAGAGTCAGGGTAAAAAGCAACAAGTAAATATGAGAAGAAGTCAATCACATGAAATTATAGAGCAGGGAGTCAGTGATTTAACATAAACCCTGCCCTCTAAACCTGGGAGTGAGAATAACAGGCTAGGCGTTGTTCTTTTATCTTCTGGCTTATTGGCCCCTATGATGTCACAATAAAGAGGCATGGCTTTTTTTCCAGTTAGAGGCCTGCTGTGCCCCATTTATGGGACCTTAGAAGTAATGCTATAGAAGCCCAGAGTCCTTTTGGGAGTGGTAGCAGCGTTGGTATATGCCATGAGCTTTCCAAGGTGGGATGAAATGAACTCATACAGACTTCAGAGGTGTCTCCAAGACCTGGCAACTGCCCCCAACACACACACTCATGCACAGGCACATGTGCACACACGTGCACACACACACACACACACACACACACACTGCAGTCTGCTTTGGACCTATATAGAGAGAACCCCCTGTCCCCCAGTGTTGAAGCGTGCACCATAATCTATGTGAAAGTGAAATTAGTTTGCAAGGCCTTCCCTGAAAGTCTTGTTTTCTTTTCCATGCACAGAAAAATGGAGTGAGTCCTGCTATGATGATCTCTGAACAGGCTCTTCACCTGGAAACATTAAAGTCATCACTGTCTGAGAATCTTGGAGTCTGTTTACAATACAATTAGCATGGTAATCAAAGGTAGTCAATGAAACATAAAATGCCAATTACTTGTGGTTTTAAACTGTTTGTCATTAAATAATAAAACTTTAGAAACAATGACAAATCCTGTTTTTCTAGTGAACTCTCAGGCACACTGCCTTTTGAGAGTCTTTGAAGTAAGAAAAAAATAATCTATTCATCTCTGTCTGAGACCTTAGCTTATAAACATCTGCTGATGGTGAAAAGCCAAGACTGCTATTACAATGTTTCCACTAAGGCAAAGACATTTTTATGCTACTGGTAAGGAAGGAAGGTTGATTTATTTATTTCTAGGGTAAAGACTTATATAGCTTTTTTTCTTTCTTCCAGATTTTGGCTTCTGAAGTGTTCATAAAAATAATTGGCAGCATTCAGTTGAGAGCTGGTGGGGCTCCATCTCAATGTCTCCTTAGGTGTCCTATCTGGAGTCAGGCCTGGGCTTGTGGACCAGTGAGGGTGGGTGTGCGGACGAGAGACTCCACCGGTCCAGAGTTTCCACCAAGATGGGGCCAACTGGGTGGGTGAGCCCACTGGGAGCTGCTCCCGTTCAGGGTCATGAAGGGGCCAGCAGGAGCCTAAGGGGCCTTCATGTAGACTGATAAGATGCAGCGGGTACATGACGTGGTCACTCAGCTCCACAGGCAAAGCCAATGGTACCTGTTTTGAAGCCTGGCTGTATTCCCTGCTCCAGTGAGAGGAGAACTGCTTCCAATCTTCAGTGGAAAGGACATGATCAGAGTGGTGAAGTTGCTTGCCGAAGTCCCTGGTAAGTACTCCACATCCCATGCTCTTTCCACTGCATCAGGCACCCTCTGGAATGTGATCTGAGAGTGCTGTTCTCCTAGATGGTGACCTTCTGCAGGGCAGAGGCTGTCTGTAACTCGTCTCCCTAGAGAGCATCCACAGAAAGAAAAATATAACTCAAATGTCACAGAAAGAAAAATATAACTCAAATGTCTCTCTTTTATTATGTTAGCCATCGGAAGATGGCAGTCACCAACTCCTCATTCTAAGTTTGATGTCTTGGCATTATTGCTCCCTTCTTGGATTTACTCTGCTCGTGTTTCCCCCACATGGTTTGCTCCTTTTTTTCTAATACTATAGGTGGAAGGCTGACTTCTAGTTAGGCTGCTTATTCTGTTCCGTCTTTCTTTATCCTGTTGCCCCACCTAGAATGCAACATCCATACTATCTTTTTTTTTTAGTAGAAAAAGCATTTTATTTAAATGGAAAAAGCTCAGATCCTAGCTACATCAACACCAGGCACTCATTACTAGGCACTACTTTTATAAATGGGAGTGCTGGAGGTAGGTAATTCAGATTATCTGCTGTGCTTTCCACCAGAAAGACTGATCCCCTTAAACCAGCACATCTAGCTTGATTGTGCTAACATATTTCAGAGCCCTCATTTGCATTGATTTTAATTTATAAATATAAACATGCTGTATATATTAAGCCATGGTAAACCAGAGTTGGCTTTCTTTCCCTCGCTAACAGAGCTCACTCTGGGAAATACAAACAAATTAAAATAGAAATTTCAACAAGATGAAAAAGTTCATTTTATCTCAATTGACAAAAGATTTTATTTTAGAGTTGAATTATTATCTTTAAAAAAATTAGATGCAGAAAACAGGGAGACCACTTTTTTTTTATCATAACAAAAATTTCTTCCCTGAAAACAAACAAAAAGCCCCTACAAACTGATATCCTTCATGAACATATAGTCAAAAATTCTAAAAAAAATATTATTAAATGGAATCCAACAATATATAGTAAAAAGATCCTTACCTCATACTATATACAACACTTAAAGTGGATCATAGACCTAATGTAAAACCTACATTATGAAACTTCTAGAAGGCAATAAAAGAGAAAAAGTTCGTGAACTTGGATAGGCAAAGATTTTTTTTTATAAGGGGACCTACATGGCAATAAGGGTTCCTTTTTATTTTAATGAATTTATTCATTTTATTTATTTATTTTTGGCTTCATTGGGTCTTCGTTGCTGCTTGCGGGCTTTCTCTAGTTACGGCGAGTGGGAGCTACTCTTCTTTGCAGTGCACAGGCCTCTCACTGCGGTGGCTTCTCTTGTTGCGGCACACAGGCTCTAGGCCTGCAGGCTTCAGTAACTAGCATGCAGGCTCAGTAGTTGCGGCTCACAGTCTCTAGAGCGCAGGCTCAGTAGTTGTGGCACACGGGCTTAGTTGCTCCACGGCATGTGGGATCTTCCCGGACCAGGGCTTGAACCCACGTCCCCTGCATTGGTAGGTGGGCTCTCAACCACTGCGCCACCAGGGAAGTTCTAGGCAAAGAGTTTTTAGTAATGATTCCAAAAGCACAATCTGTCAGAGAAATGCAAATTAAAACCGCAAGTCACTATAAGTATGACTAAATTAAATAGTCTAACCATACCAAGTAGTGATGAGGATGTAGAGGAATTGGAACTCTAGTACACTGCTGGTGGAAAGGTAAGAAAAAAAGGAAGGAAGGAAGGAAGGAGGGAAGGGAGGGAGGAAGGGAAGAAAGAAGGATAGAAGGAAAGAAAGAGGGAAGGAAGGAAGGAAATGGTGCAACCATCTTGGGAAACAGTTTGGCAGTTTCTTAAAAAGTTAATATATGCCTGCTATATTATCCAGGTTTCATCTTCAGATGTCTGGTATCTTGAAGACCACTATTTCATATATTTTGTCATTTTTTTGTTGTTGTTGTTAGCTTGTTTTCACACAGGAGGCTTTCTGTTTCTTTATTCCGGGCTAGAAGTGTAAGTCTATGAGCAGTTTTTAGAGACAGAGCTTTACCTGCAAGCATGCACACACTGTAAACAAAACTGCCACCAAGGGCTTCCCATTGGCCACAAAATCCACATTTGCATTTCCTCTCCTGGCTAGCTCTGTATACTTTTCTGTTGTCTTCAATGTCTGAGGATGATACCGACCAGGGTTCTTGGCCTTCTCCAATCAATAGAAATTGACTAGAGGCCAGACAGGAAATTCAGGTGAGGCTTTACTGGGGTCCCTGCTGCAGCAGAGGGAAGAGAGCACAAGTAACAGGTTCCCTTGCTCTCTTGCTTTCTGAGGGGGGCAAGCTTTTCCTTATATGGAGTGAGGGTAGGGGTGTGTCCAGGGGTTGGCCGTAAGGGTGGCCTAGGTGGGTTGCCCACCCCTTAGGTGGTGCTGTGTGCTGGGGGCATGCACAGTACCCTGCTTTTGCTCCCAGCTCTTCAGAAGTGGCAATTTAGTTTTTTGGTGTTTTGTATCTTTTTGTTCAGAATTTGCCCCAACTGCACATACACGCAGTTATTTTTAGTCCCATACAGTTTCTTTGTATTCTGTTGCTTGAAGAGAGGTGTGTCCAGGTGCAAGCATTGCAGCACTGCAGCAAAGTGTCACAGGTCCTTGTCTCAAGGTCATCTCCAGTTGCGTCAAGAGTTCAGTCATAGCCCTGGAATTTCGTATTGGTGACTGCACTTATGTTTGTTTAAAATGTCTTGAGCTCATGATTTATACCAAGCTCTATGGACTGGACTGGTAACAGAGAGACGACTTCATCACAGTCCTCAGTGTGGAAAAGAGCCATGTCATCCAGACATTCTAGGTCAGCCTGGAGGCCGTAGTGATAAAAGAGTGACCAGGATATTGAGGCAAGGCATTTGTCAAGCCTTAGGGGTATCAGTCTCACAATCTGTGCCTAGCCCTATTTTAAGCCATATGTTCATAGCGTCCCAGCCCATTGGGTTTGCAATCCTACAATACCAAAATCAGACCAGACAGCCACCTCATTTATCTCAACAACAACTCTATAAGTAGGTATCATTAGTCACAATTTACATGAGAAGAACTTGATGCTTAGAAAATTTAAAGACTCCTTCAGTATCATTCTTCTAAGCACTGGTAAAAATTTAGGTGAAAAATAAGATATTTCCATCCTCTATAAAATCTGTGTTTTTCTATCACTTACTATAGATCCAAAGTACACAGCACAGAGCCTAAAACATAGCAGGTGCATGATCAAGTTTTAGTAATACTACTAGTGAAACCAGGTGAATGGAAAAAATGTAATTGTGCTCATAAATCCCATGCTATGGTCTCCCTAACTTCTTTCTCCTAAATTCTTGTTTACTATTCTGGTCTTAATTCTAAAATTCAGAAATTTTTGAAACAGCCTCGCACATCCCCTCACGTCTACCTGTATCAGTGGCAAAATATTACTGCTCTCCACCTTTTGTTAATAGAAAGTGTCATCTCCTCCCTTAATCTACTCCCAACCACTTCTGAAACAAATGTTACCTGGGTTTTTATCCTGAATAAGGGCATCCTTTCTCTGATTTGGCATCCCTGTATATTCTTTTTTTTTTTTTTTTTTTTTGCGCGGTACGCGGGCCTCTCACTGTCGTGATCTCTCCCGTTGCGGAGCACAGTCTCCGGACGCACAGGCTCAGCGGCCATGGCTCACGGGCCCAGCCGCTCCGCTGCATGTGGGATCTTCCCGGACCGGGGCACGAACCCGCGTCCCCCGCATCGGCAGGCGGACTCTCAACCACTGCGCCACCAGGGAAGCCTGACCTTTTTCTTTTTATTTGGTTTTATTTTCTCGTTCTCCAAACCACTGTGGTTAGCGTGTTCATTATGTGGCAGGACAGAGTGGCCCGAAAGGAAGTTTGTGTTTCACTTAATGAGGACAAAGGCAGATGAAACTGCTCGGAAGTTCATTCTCTGATTACTAAAGCAAGGAGGAGTGTTTCCACCCCCAAATTTGACCGTCGCACCCCCAGTGGTGGAAGAGTCATACACTAGTTCCCCAGAGGCCAAAGGAAAGGTTGGTCCCTTGTGGGAGGAACATCTCAAGGGGACATGGTCTCCCTAGGACAGCGTATGGGGGTAATGACCATAGACAACACCTGTTGGACATTTGCTGCCGATGGGGTTGATTGGGTGCCACTTGCTCTATGTAGTATTATTCATTCCTCACCACAACCCTATGAAGTAGGCACTATTCTTGCTCCCATATTAAAGTGAGGGAGCTGAAGTTTGAGAGGTAACTTAACATGCCCAAAAGTCTCATGGCTAACGCAGAGCCAGGTCTGTCTGGCATCTTTGGGAGTCCCTGCTCTTCATCTATATGATATACTGACTCCCCAGTATGGTCCTCATACCTCTATGGAAGAATCTAATGAGCAATGGATCCAAGGTCCCAATTACAGGAAGGGAGGTAAGCCACTGGCTCTTCAGGTGAAGACTAAAGGGCCTGCTGCGTGGCCCCTGCCAGAACTCTCCAACCTCCTCCTGCCACTTTTTCTCTCCTTTGCTACATTCCTGCCTCCTGGGCCTTCTGGCCATTCCAGTCCCTAAACTGCAAGGCCCTGACTTTCCTCCCCTCCTAGGAGTTTTCTGTGTGTGCTCTTCCCCTGCCTGAAATGCCTCCTTCTCTCCTTCCGTCACCCAGTTATCCTCTCATCCTCCACAACACGAGGCCTCCGTGATCCAAACCCAGACTTCTTCTTTGCTTAGACACCCCTTTGTTTCCTTTGACATTCTTATCTCATTTGGTAGACAGGCACTTATCTGTCATATCTGTGAACAGGCTCCATAAGAAGATGGATACAGTGGTATTTTGCTTATCACAGTTTCACCAGCAGGTAAAATAGCAAATAGGAGATACCCAGTAGTTACTCATTGAATAAAGCGCTGCCCATGCACCTAACAGAAAGAGCACAAGCTTTGAAGCCAAGCAGACCTGAGTCTAAAGTATCACTTTGTTACTTCCTACCTGTAAGACCTCGGCAAGTTACATAATATCTTGGAGCTTGTGACTCCTCTGTGAAGTGGGAACAATTTTGCTGACAGATGTTCCTACGAGGATTGACATGTCGTACCTAAAGCTCCCAATATGGTGCCTAGCACGGGGCAGGTCCTCAGTAAATGGCAGAACATGCTGGGCTTAGCAAAACTTTTTAGTTGTAATCAGGATGCAACATGGCTTTCATCTCCTCCTTCCACTTTATATCTATGCAATGCAGCCATTTCCTCCACTGCCATTGAGACAGTAGAAGATTTTTCTGTCATTCACTGTTAATGAGATTCCTCACAGTCATGGTAAGTTACTCAAAACTGTGTATTTCAGTAATTAAAATTTTATAATCTCAGGTATTAATCAAACATCTGACTCCATTTACAAATGAGACCTTTTCTGAATTCCCTCCTTAGGGGTCTGTTGTAGGTGGGCATCCTAAGGTGAGGTGTGGTCTGATTCATGTCTGCCCCACCCCCTTCCACTCACTGCTCCATCACCATCTTTCTAAGAAAGGGGTGCTGGGAGAAGGGGGTGTAAAGCTGCCAAGAATGTCTTTTCATGGTTGTCGTGGTGTAGATTAGTCTTATGCTCTGGGCATGGAAGAGTCTTAAACTGATTTTGTCCCTTGAACCCCTCACTTGATACTCTGTACTCTTATCCCCACTGCTGAGGGTCCCTCAATCTACATGACCCACATAATCCAAATTCAAGTGTTTTTTGTTTATTTGTCTCTTTGTTTACTTCATCCTTGGCTCCTACTAATCCAAGGGTGGATCTCTAGCTTCTCTGATGAGAACTGTTTGCTTCCCCTCACCACCCTCTGCCCCCAACAGGTGACCTTCTTGGATAGGGTCAAAACAAGACCTGATTCTGTCTTGCTAGTTTTTTCGTCTGTGTGGAGAATGGGACTCACATCCTCCAAGAGCTCTCTCCAAATAAATCCTTTACTAAAATTCCCTCTAATGCCTGATGATCTAACCTTTTATACTCTAACTGTGGGTGAAGGGTTTCAAGGGTCATGGAACCAGCTTTTTAAATAAATCCTGCCTGTGTTCTGACAGCTCCTTTGGAATGTCTACATCTGTTCTGTCACAGTGTTTCGTGAGATACTTCTAACTCAGCAGGCTGCAACACATATAGGTGGATACTACAACATGCTAGGCATAGTGCTTGGGTCTGGAGATACACACATGAATATGTGCTCCTCAGGAAGCAGGCAGTCTAAGGACACAGATGAGCCTCATATCTCACTGTACGGGGTGATGAGAGAGTGCAGTGGCACCAACCCAAACAGGTCAGAGCATAGGCTCTAGAGGTAATGTCCTAAATTTACTTGAAAATAACTAACTCCAGGGACTTCCCTGGTGGTGCAGTGGTTAAGAATCTGCCTGCCAATGCAGGGGACACAGTTTCGAGCCCTGGTACGGGAAGATTCCACAAGCTGTGGAGCAACTAAGCCCATGCGCCACAACTACTGATCCTGCGCTCTAGAGCCCACGCACTGCTACTGAGTCCACGTGCTGCAACTACTGAAGCCCACACACCTAGAGCCTGTGCTCCGCAACAAGAGAAGCCACCGCAATGAGAAGCCCACACACCACAACAAAGAGTAGCCCCCGCTCGCCGCAACAGTGAAAACCCAATGCAGCCAATAAATAAATAAATAAATGTATAAAAAAAAAAAAAAAGAAAATAACTAACTCCAGTTTCTTGATCCTCCCTGCAATCTCATGCTTGATCCACAATGTCAAGAAAACATCCTCACCAGTAAAAAATAAATGCAAATTTGTTTTCATTAATATTAGAAACTAAGTAATAAAAATGAATAGTCTAAAACTAAGCTAAAATATAATTCCAAGTAACAACAGCAGAGTCTACATTCTATTCAAATGCCCCTAGATCGTGGACTTTTTCCCAGAGAAAGAAAAACTTATTGTCACATAAAAACTTGTACACAGATGTTCCTAGAAGTTTTCTTAATGTAACATATCCTGAATCATGACACAAACTTTAACAGACTTAAAAGAGTTGAAATCATTCAGAGTATGTTTTCTAATCAGAATAGAAACAAACTAGAAATCTGTTAAAGAAAGACAACAGGGGCATTTTCAAACACATGGAATTTAAACAGCACATGTCTAGGTAATCTTGGGTCAGGGAGAAAGCCTCAAAAGAAATTTAAAAAATACACAGCAGCTTTGTTCATAAAAGTCCAAACTGGAAACTACCTAATTGTCCTTCAATGGGTGAATGGTTAGAGAAAGTGCAGTAATCCATAACATGGAACACTACTCAGCCATAAAGGCAAGAAACTATTGATGCACAACTCCTTGAATGAACCTCAAGGGAATCATGCTAAGTGTAACAAACTAATTTCAATAGGTTATATACTGTATCATTGAATTGATATAATCTTAAAATAACAAAATTATAGAGATGGAGAACAGATTGGTAGTTTTAGTGTGTGTCGAAAGGAGAGGTTGTGACTTCCTGTCTTACTTGTGTCTGTGTGCGCCGGAGCCTGGCCTAGTGCTGAGGCATGGGAGTCATTCAGCAACTCTTGTCCCACTAACTGTGTTTGCTCAAATGGCAAGTTCTGACTCCAAACAAGGGGGGAGATGGGGTGGGGGTGGGGGGGACAAGGGAAAGAAGAGACATATTTTCTTTAGAGTGGGAAATGTGTTTTATTGGAATGACTTACAGCCTTTTTTATCTTTCTTCCAAAGGAGGATTCTAACTTTGTATGCTTGACCTAAATTAATTTTATCTTTCCTTTAGTTTCCATAGCAATGTACTTCAGACCTCCCCTCAGATTGCTAATAGCAATTCTCCTGATGTTATATTTGCCAAGGAATTTGCAAATATTTTCTGTCATTGTTTTTCTGATCATATCTTCTAGAAGGAATACCATCATTTGCAAAAAAAAAAAGCTATATGGGACACATCCACTGCTCAATGACTCAATATGCATCTGGTTAATCAATGAATACATATGCAGAATTCAAGCTATAGCCCTAACTGTAGCCTTGTTATTCTCCCAAGCATCAGTTAATTTAAGTTAAAAATTATTATATCCATCTCCTATGGGAAGATCCTTGTGCTAGGTATGGATTTACAGAAATGCACAGAGGAGGGGTTTTTTAAGGCAGCCCCGGGCAGGGGATGCTTGGATAGTGTGTGTGTGTGTGTGTGTGTGTGTGTGCGTGCGTGTGCGTGCGTGCGTGTGGTGTGTGTGTCAGGCATGGGAAACAACACAGCACAAGTCAAAAGGCAGCAGGCTGGGGTGGTGGTTACTCCTGGTCGGGGGGCATGGTGTTCGTCCACACCGTCTGTCCCCGTTCCTCAGAACCCATACGCAGGTGACGGCTCCTCTTCTGACCACGAGTGCAGCTCCTCCTGTGATGGTAGAAACGGTGAGCGGGTTTGAGTTCTTTCCGTGTGCCAAGCATTCCCCTTAGCCTTGTACATGCATTCTCCCTTTTAGCCTTGAGCAAAGTGCTTTCCCTCTCAGTTTCTTCACCTGAAGAACAGGGATAAGATAATAATAGTGCCACCTGGGAGGTTCTGTGAGGTGAGTTTATGCACAAAGAGTCCCGGGAGGAGTGGTAGCCAGAGCGAGCACAGAACAGATGTGAACACCTGTGGGGATGAGGGGGAGGCTGGTGAACATCCCTGATTTACCAATGGGAAACCGAAATGGGAGTGATTACATAACTTACCCAAGAAACACAGGAAATGGTACTGGTGAGCCAGGGCTGTGTGTCTCCAAGGGAGCCAAGCAGGTGGGCTGTGTCTTAAGCCCTCCCGCATTCCAGAGAGCCAGGCTGTTTATGGGACAGCCCTGAGCTCTCTCGGGTGTTATGAGTCAACGATGACTGTTAACTGCAGTTTACATTGGCCAGCACTTTACAGTTTACACAGCACCCACCCCCTCCCCTCCACCCCTTTCCCACGCCTGTTTTCATTGTCTTCATTGAGAGTTGCTGGGAACTTCTAAAGAGATGCCAAAAGGATATTCACTGTAGCACCCAAGGCTGCTGTCCTCACCTCCGGGCTCCAGGCAGTAAGTCTGGTCACATTTACCAGCACTAAGATCACCTAATGTGTCCAGATAAATAGCGGGAGTGGCTAGGTGGCCTCTCTCTGCACTGCCCTAGACAGGATCCAGGTGGCGAGGTCCCATTATGCAGCCAGTGACATGCCCCATTTGGGAGGGGCATCAGATTGGATTCATGTCTGTTCAGCCCCCGATGCTCCCCTAGGATGTAGAATTGGGAAAGGTAACTCTTTGTATTCCCATTGTCTTTTAAAGAACATGAGAAAGATTCTTGAGGAAATAGATAACCAAATAAATAAAATAAAATAAAATAGAACAATTCTAATGTTAAATATTGTGGGGAAATCTGCTGAGTCAGGGCCTTCATTCTTTGCTCTCTGTCAAGAAACTATTTCTATGCAGAGCTGGCAGCCTGCCTGGGATCAGTGGGCGAATGTGCAGATCCCAGGGTCTTTAGAGAAGGAAAGGGACAGAAACCCCTACGCTTTCCCCCTGAGATTCCGAGGGGCTGATACGCTGGGGAGAGCCTGATGGCCTGGGGTTACCCTGCACAAATTCTGGGTGGCTGGCGGTGAACGAGGACCCTGAAATAACCTCCCCATGAGGTTTGAAAGAGATGGGAAGGCAGGCAGGCTGCAGGGCTGGTCTGGGGGAGAAAGGCCAACAGTGAGTCTGGGTCTGAGGTCTGGGGGCTCATGGTCTGCCTTCAGGGGATCACCTGCTCCTGAAAGAGGTGGCTCTGAAAGACTTAGAGAACCGTGGCAGTGGTAGCAATCTGGCTTGAATGGCAAACCTATGTGGCGGTGTTAGCCCTTCCCAGGGCCCTAAGGCTGTGGTATGGCCCCAAGAGGTGAAGGTCAGGTCCAGCCGTGTTGAAGGCCTCCTCAGATGGTCTGAGCTGGAGCCCAGCCTGCACAGTCTCCAGAATCATGGAGGCTGGGGGTTCCCACAGCAGGACACCCAGAAGGGAGTGCACCTAGCAGCAACGGCCTCAGTCCGCCAGCGCGGCCCCTGTTTGTGCAGCATGGTGCATGGTGAGGGACTCCCCTCGGGTGTGCAGAGTGCCTGCTGCTGCAGGGCGGCCAGGCTCCCTGACCCGGGAGGACAGACAGAGCCCTGGTCCTTGGTTCACTGGGGAGCGTGCGAGTGCCCAGGGGATTTCTGGACTGACTGGGTGGGAGGGGTTGGGAGCAGGAAGTGTGTAACAGGGAGAAAGTTACTGAGGGTCAGTGAGTCTTACTTTCATAGAGTTTAGCGAGAACATCCATTACACCCCAGAGCTGGGCGGCGAACACCCAGTTATTTATGAGTTATATTACTCACGCATTCATATTGAACAGATATTTGTTACTGAAAAAGCTATATAAGCACCCTAAGTGTCCATCGACAGATGAATGGATAAAGAAGATGTGGCACATATATACAATGGAATATTACTCAGCCATAAAAAGAAACGAAATTGAGTTATTTGCAGTGAGGTGGATGGACCTAGAGTCTGTCATACAGAGTGAAGTAAGTCAGAAAGAGAAAAACAAATACCGTATGCTAACACATATATATGGAATCTAAGAAAAAAAAAAAGGTCATGAAGAACCTAGAGGTAAGATGAGAATAAAGACACAGACCTACTAGAGCATGGACTTGAGGATACGGGGACGGGGGAGGGTAAGCTGTGCCAAAGTGAGAGAGTGGCATGGACATATATACACTACCAAACATAGGGTGGATAGCTAGTGGGAAGCAGCCGCATAGCACAGGGAGATCAGCTCGGTGCTTTGTGACCACCTAGAGGGGTGGGATAGGGAGGGTGGGAGGGGGACACAAGAGGGAAGAGATATGGGAACATATGTATATGTATAACTGATTCACTTTGTTGTAAAGCAGAAACTAACACACCATTGTAAAGCAATTATACTCCAATAAAGATGTTAAAAAAAAAAAAGACCTTTGCCAGCATATTTATTGTGGTTTAAAAAATCAATTAGACATGGTTGGACTCTAAAGGATCATACTGTATATCAGAATTAAATATAGATATAAATAATTCTATTAATTTAAAGTGTGTACATCTACACACATTCTCCTATAAAATTCAAACATTTACAGAACAGCTGTCTCCCTCCTCCTCAACATTGCTGGGGCACACAGGATAGGAATAACCATCTCTCCTTTCTCAGTAACACTGAGGAAGCTTGGATATGAAGCAGTCAAGCCCAGCCCTACACCTTCCGTATTCTCCTAGCATGATGTTAAATTAATTGATTTCATTGGCAGCTGTTTAATCTTCAAGGCTTAAAAGTCTACTGTGATACCAAGAACCTTCAGATATGTGCATATAAAACACCTTATTTTGTTGTTTCCAAGAGTGATCCTGATCTAAAATTTCATTATTGTACATTCATTTCTCTTTTTAATGTAACTCTTCCTAGACTGACAGGTTCTGGTCTCATGTGGTCACTGCCACGTCCCTGGGCTAGAACATGCTCAGCACGGTGTAGGCAAGCAGCACGTGTTGAGTGAAAGAGAGAATAATGGACAATAAGGGTCCTAAGAGAACATCTAGGAGATGTGGGTGTGGGGAGAAGCCTCCTGACTGCAGGAATCTCTAGGCTGCAATCCCAGCAAGTGTCGGGATAATTATTTCTCCAAACAGCCATCTGCTTCATTACTCTTATCAGCAGGAACACTCTGCTCCCCTCAGATGCCCGCACTGTCCCCCCAGCCCTCAGTGGAGCCTACAGTGGACTCTCCTAGATCCCAATCTTTCGTCTCCTGGGGACTGTTTCTGCCCTGTGCCATCGCTGCCCTCCCTGACCTCTGTGCCCATCCATATGGTATCACCACTCTTCCCTGCAAGCCCCCAGGGACCACACCTCAGGCATCTATTTGTCTACAGAGTCTGTCACATAAAGACCAAAATGTGAGTGCCATGGACACACAATGACCAGAAACCCATCCACATGTTCACACACCCTGGTGTTCTCAGAGTCCCTTTCTCAATAAAGGACAGCTTTACTTGTCATAAAGACATAGACCCCAGGTGTAGTTGCAGATGGGTCACCATGCCTGCTTTAGAAAATGTGCGCCTTTCTTGGAATGGCCTCCCAATAGAGTGAGAGTCAGTCTTCACCTCAAGTGGGTCGGACTCCAGACTAGAGACACTTTGGTCCCTGAAAAACCTGGCCCATGAGTCTGTTCGCTGCCTTCTCTCTGTATCTTTATCCTGGTATTGGCCTGATGGATTTTTATCTTTTCTGTAACAGAGAAAGAGAGTAACAGAGAAACTACAAAACCCTTCTTTCCCAGGCCCAACTCCCCATACCTTGTCTCATTTTGCCCTGTTTCCAGGCTGGTCCTGCCCCCCTGGCACACCCCAGGGAGAACACCTCACAGGGGCGGGGCTCCCCTGATCTATCACCATTTGCCCTATGAGGATAAGTACCTCTGGCTCCTGAGAGTCAACAGGAGTGGAAGAATGTCTCAGTAATCACTGCTGTTTCTATCAGTTGAATTTCCAACCTATACTTTTTCGATAATGATCCCCACCCGGGACATCTGGGCTGAAATATAACTTTACTTATGAAAGCATTTTATGTATAGCAATATTACCAAGTCCATAGTCCTCCAAAGAAAACAGCAAGCCACCTACCAGTCTGAGTAATGCATGGTCAAATAGTTTTCCAGCCATTATTAAATATTCAGATAAACACTACAAACACTTCAGGGCCATTTTATGGGTTTCTTGGATGAGTACTGCAAAATCATTAAAGATCTCCAACCCAAATATCAAGCCACATAACTTAGATGATTTATTTCAGGGATTCATCAGTACTATAAAACAACTCTGTGTGTGTATGTGGTGTGTGTGTGTGTGTGTGTGTGTGTTTCCAAATGCCATAAGACCTGTACAGACATTTATGTCACTGGCTTACACCAGTGGAAATTCCCCACGACAGCAAGCAAGGGGCCCAGAGTTCCAGAGGCAGGCTTATAAGGGCACATTATCCCACATCAGTCTACATGCTGGTGGGGACAAAGCCATCAGTTAGGACCAGTTCAAGACACAGAAGTAGAAAAGCTGCTGTGATGTCTACCCTCCTTCCCCCGCTGAGGCGCTCCCAGCCCCAGCCCAGCTTCCTCTGAGCCCAGGCCATGCTGTACTTTCCTGGCACTTTACTCTCAACCTTGGAACTGGGATGTCTTTTCCCACAGGCGTCTCTTCACTTGGACCTGCTTCTGTCGATGGGTCCTCTCCCTTCCTCCCCACTGATTCCCAGAGATTATTCTCATCCACTCCCCCTTCAAGGCAGCTGGCAACCAAATCCCTCCAAGTGGGCTTCAGAAGAAGGGCTGAGAACTTCCCACCTACTCAGAGAACCAGGAGTGTCACAGCCATGCTCACAGGTGGGTCCCCTGCAGAGTGGGCACATTGGGACACTCATAAATCCTAGAGAGTCACTTTCATTTGCCGTGGGTGGGGGCAACCACATATGTGCCGCTCGAGCAGCGCTGGAGCAGGGCGCTCTGTACAAACAGAAGCATCGCATGCGAATGTCCGTGAGCTCTGAGGTGGGAGGACAGGATGTCACCACCACTGCACTTTCATGACAGAATTCTGGAGCTTGTCACTTTCCAAAACTACAGGACAACCTCCCATGAAGGAGGAGAGTGAAGAGCACAGGAGCTGACCTAAAAGCACAAAACAGACCAGGAGTCCTGTTTAACTCTTGTCCTTTACCGTGTGTGGTTCAAATAGACCTTTCTGTTTCTGTCTGTTCTTGGTTGTATATACAGAATCTGGGTGGGATCTTCAACTATATTAAGAAGGTACTTACGTAGCAAGATCCCAAGCTAGACTCGAAAAGGAACTACATGGGTGGGCCAAGATCACAGTGCCTGGGAGCTTTGCTGGAAGAAGGAAGAAAGACTCAGGGCACAGGGAGGCTGGGCTTGCAACCCAGGCAGAGGCAGATCACAGCACGGGCATGGGGTAGCTCAGAAATCACCTGCCCACGCTCCCTGTGGACTCGTGTTTGGGTCTCGTGGAGCGCAGGGTAGCTGGACTTAAGATTTACTAAAAACTCAAAAGGACATGCGGCCTTGAGCAGTGAGACTCTGAGACTCTGATGACAAAAGAGAAAGTTTTACCGCAGCACATTGAGGGCTACTCTGGGCAGAAAAAACAGTGCTTTGGAAGCAGAGGACACATGCGCACGAATGAGGCTCTCCTTGGGGACCCCTAGATGGTATAGGATGAGGCTTTGCAAGACTTTGGGGTTTAGGAAGAGCAAGTGAAGGGAAGAGTTAGCAATAGTGAGAGCCTGACCAACGTAGGGAGATAGTTCCTGAGTAGAGTCTTCTTTTAATAGTTAAACAAATCCTGTCCTTGAGAGGATTTTGGTGCATAGAGCATAAGTTTGGAGATTATACAAACGTGGGGCTAGGTACCCATGCCATTTAGTTAACTTTTCTCAGCTTCAGTTTCTTCATCTTCAAAACAGGGATAACATCTGCTTCTTAAAGGAGTCACAGGGAATGAAATGTTCACGCATGTGCAGAGTTTAACCCATCCCTTGGTGCTCACCGTGTTCGGTGAATGTTCATGGAATAAATGAATGCAGCATGGCCACACACTGACAAAACCCATATTCTCTGAGAGGCCCTATTTGTTTTACTAGGATTCATTTGGCTCATTCTTCACTAACATTTCCTATAATAAGACACTTGGGCCTGACTTGGTCTCTGGGTATCAGGAAGTGAAATTACAATGACCTGAAGTTCGTTGTAAAGGGCCCCTGCAAAGTGTCTGGGTCAAGTAAAAGTGATCTCCTCCATGAGTGGTAAGCTTCTGGGCTTTGACTGAGAGCCTGTCTGAGCACTGAAGCAGATCTAGAGAGGTTTTACAGAATGACCCCGGCTCTGCCTAGAAGGGCTCTCCAATGCACCTCCATGCACAGGTGGATGGCAGATATTTTTCAGATAGGTCAGTAAAGATAGGTTATTAAGCTCATTTACATAAAGTAATGTCAGCCATGTATTATCTGCATTTCAGATTATGTAAAAATACCAGTTTAGGCCCCAAGGCTATGCTGGGTTCATTCTTGCACCCCATGGTTACTTACTGGTGTTAATCCTTACTGGGCATTGTAATGATAATGGGCACCATTCTTGTCCTTTCTTCCAGTGATGGGGACAGACAATTACACCTGCGTGAGATGAATGGTCTGCTGGAGGGAATTACTTTGTGCTAAATCCAAACTAGGACCACAGGGGACTTCGTGAATTGAGGTGATACCCGAACTGAGGTCAGAAAGATAAATAGGAATTAGGCAGATTGAAAAGGGGCAGACAGAAAGCGCCTCATTCAATCATTATTGGTTTAGTACCTCCTACACTGTCCTTTGCTTTGGTTATAGAATGATGAATAAGACAGAACCTTTGTCCAAGGAGGCAGTGAAGGCATGGAGTCACAGGTGCTTTTAAATGGGAAGTGGAAGTTGCTAAAGGATGACCTTAATGTCTCCAACCTGGTGGGCAGGGGCACGTTGGATGTGGATCAGGAATGTCTTAAAGTGAGATTTGAATGCTTGGCAAGAGTTAGCCTTTTCTGTGGTGTGGACAGAACAGCTTTTCAGGCAGAGGGGGAAGCGTATGCCAAGGATCAGAAATTAGAAAAATGTTGGCACTTTCATGGAAGTGAAAGAATTTCAGTCAGTATAGAGCCTGGAGTGTGGAAGGAGAGGTGAGAATGGACAGATGCGAAGAGCCTGGTCATGCCCTTCTTCCTGGTCACGTGGGACTCGGGTTAGACAGGATGGACAGTTTGTAACATTTTAAGGGTGGCGATGACATTTAGATTTCTGACTGAGAAAAACAGTGCTTTTGGTTATGATATAGAGAATGGATTGAAAGTGAGGCAGGAAGTAACTCTCTTCTCTAGAACAGGTCTGGTGGGACCAAGAATGCTGAGAATCTATTTAAGAGTTCAGTTTAGTAACTCAGAGAATGCTGCTCTGAACATCCATGGAAACTGAGATTACAGATGGTTATAAAGGTAACATGGTAGATGGCTTTTCTTGGTAGGTTAGAGCAAGTTGTGTAACCTAAAGGTGCATAGTAACAATTCTTTCTGATTGATGGGGTAAATCCCTGACTAATCGATTGCCTGCTCTGAGGCTCTTGGAAGGAAGAGTGGCCAGGTCATCAGACTTCCCACACAAAGTAGGTAATGGTGGCACCAACTGCCCACCCACCACCTCTCCTTCTAACTTTGCTACCATTGCAAGACTTTCATGAGGCCCACCATGTCCCCATCAGCATGGACACATACAGGCCTGGACCTTAAGCCTCTCCCACCTGTACTGCAGCCTTCTCTTCCTCTTCCGTGTTGAAGACCACCAGGGCTTAATTGTTCAAGTGGCAGCACTACAAGAGTCCCACCTAAACCCCTTGGACTTTGCTCACGTGAGACATAAGTCTTTTCTTTCTTAAACCAATGGAATTTGGGGGTTTATTTATTAACGTAGCAGAGCAGAGCACATCCAGCCTGTAGCTAAATATATTCAGCATGACTCCTACACATTTTCCAAGGCAAAATGCTCATTGATAACTTTAAAATTACCCATATTCAGGCTGCACCTGCTCTCTTTGCCCCATCTGGTAAAGAGCATGATTGTGAAGAAAACGTCTTAAACTCCTATAGGACATTGGAAGTACAGTCACAGTACTTAGATATCTCTTGTATGTGGGGGTGGGGAGGGGCAGAGATAATGAGAACCTGCTAGATGGCAGTGTCTTCCCTGGGAGAGAGAAAAATCCAGTGGAAGAGTGAGTTGTATTCTGATTTGTTTTGTTTTGATTTTGTGGGAAGTGAGAAGAGATGGTCAATTCCACAGTGGACTTGCTGATTTTAAGGTACTTGTGGACTTCCAAGTTGAGAATCCAGTGGAAAATTGGATACACATGCCTGAGACTTAGAAGAGAAATCGACTGGAATTATAGATTTTTGAGTCATCACCATATAAATTGAAGCCAGGAGTAAATGAGCTTTTCCAGAGAGAAGGTGGAAAATAAGAAAGACAACATCCTAAGATCAGACCCCACAGAAATACTCATACTAAGCCAGTAGGTTCTATGCAGAGGTTGTGAAGGGGGCAGAAATGTGTGTGTGGAGAAACAAGCTAGTGTAGTATGTCAAGGGAGCCAAGAAAATAAGGGGGGCAGGGACAGTGGAGATCTCCTGGGATAAGAACCAAGGAATGCCTGTCAGACCTGGCAGTGAAGAGGACATTGTGACCCCTGGCAGCAGTCTGAGTAGACAGATGGGGCTGTCCTGTGTTGAGGGGTGCATGGGAGGAGATGGTGTGCATACAGTAAGCATGGAGAAGTCTAAGAGTTTGGCTACAAAAATGACATGGACAAGACAGTAAAAGGACGTATGACTGAGGCAGAACTTTTCTGTTTTTTTTTTTTCTAAGATAGGGTAAGTTAACATGCCAAGGGGAAGGAGTCAGAAGGAGGGGGAAGGAAGGATAACACAGGTCTGTCCCTGAGAGTAGGCAGGGAGGAAGGGGTCCAGGGGATGCAAACCTTTTCTGCTAAGATAAGCCAGAGGGAGTGGGGATTGAGAGGTTCTGCTCTGGATATTTCTGTGGTGGGTGCAGGAAGTTTGGAAAAGTCCCAGTAAGTGGAGTCCGTTTTCATAGTTAAAAAGGGTGTCTGCTAGGTGAGGGGGTAAGATGCTGAAGAGGGGGTTTTAGAAGTTTGGTGATGCCTTTGTGGGAAATTGGGAAAGATGGCATTTTAGGGAAATACAGAAGGCCTGTTCTCACAGTTTACGTTGGAGACCGTAAGTTTGAGTGGCAGCAATCTATGTAGTTTTCTGTTTTTCCCAAATGATGCTTAGTAATATATTTGTAAAAGTCACAATAGCAGACATGGAAGTGATCCAGGATTGGGGTTTTTGTGGAGTGGGTGTGAATAATGGAGAAAATGGTAAAGGAGATGAAGTTTCAGGAAAAAAAGTACTTTTTCCAGTGATGACTTCGGAGTCCAGGAAAGACAGATAAGGGAATAAATGCATGATTTTACTGTTTTACAGGTAGATAGAAATGGCCTGTGGTATGTGGTCATACCAATGGTATGTGGTCTTAGTCCATCAGTAGGGATGGAACTCTGGCACTGTGAATGCAGGTAGGAATGGCAACCCAAGACAAAACTGGATTGAATGTTCCAGTTCTAAGGCAGCACCATCTCTTTCTCCCAAGATCTCACTTTTACATCAGCTGTTAGGTTGTTTTTTTCCTTTATAATAAGAATTAAGAGAAAAATATTTTTTTTTAACCATTTAAGAGTTACATTTGTTCTTGTAAATTTAAAAAAAATCCTTGAGAATCTCTGCTCTAATGGAAATTAGACTCTGATCCATCATCTGTCCATCCATTCATCTGTCCATCCTTCAGTATGACTGAATAACCAATCTGTTCTAAACACGGCACGAAGAGGCTAGAAATGGAGACTGTGGACCACATTCTCTGCCCTTGAAGTCATTGCTGATGTGACAACTGGCCTGTGCTCTTGGGCTGTCCTCTGTAACATCACACTTACTCTCCAAATGCCTCGTCATTCTACAGCATCTTCCCACAGTGACATGGCTCCACCTTGCCTGTCTCTCCACATGAGGACATAGAATGTTTTCTGCCACTTTATTACAAAACTTGACTTTATAATGCTAAGTGGCTCCAAACAATTATTAGCAGACATTTTATACCAAAGTAGAGATAACATACTTTTGTTGTTGTTGTTGTTTCCTTCTCTTTTTTTTTAACAACTTTATTGGAGTATAATTGCTTTACAATGGTGTTAGTTTCTGCTTTATAACAAAGTGAATCAGCTATACGTATACGTATATCCCCATATCTCCTCGCTCGTGCATCTCCCTCCCATCCTCCCTATCCCACCCCTCTAGGTGGTCACAGAGCACCGAGCTGATCTCCCTGTGCTATGCGGCTGCTTCCCACTAGCTATCTATTTTACATTTGGTAGTGTATATATGTCCATGCCACTCTCTCACTTTGTCACAGCTTACCCTTCCCCCTCCCCATATCCTCAAGTCCATGCTCTAGTAGGTCTGTGTTTTATTCCCGTCCTACCCCTAGTCTCTTCATGACATTTTTTTTCTTAGATTC
>NC_041215.1:37291750-37298624 GCF_002837175.3 Physeter macrocephalus | reverse complement strand
CTCTAGGTGGTCACAGAGCACCGAGCTGACCTCCCTGTGCTATGCGGCTGCTTCCCACTAGCTATCTATTTTACATTTGGTAGTGTATATATGTCCATGCCACTCTCTCACTTTGTCCCAGCTTACCCTTCCCCATGTCCGTGTCCTCAAGTCCATACTTTTTAATCAGTTGGTTTCTCCATAGAATTAAGATCTCAGTTAAAACAATGGGGCTTGTCTATTTTGTTATATTCCAGGCTGAACCTGCATTGTGCTGAGTATATGGTAGGTAGGTACTCAGTAAATATTCATTAAATAATCATCATGGCTCATAACTAGGACTTATTCAAAGGACTTTAACAGTGTCCAAAAGTACAACAATTAGAAACACAAAATAGTAACTTCCACAGTTTGTAGTAATAAAGCAAAACTAAATGGGTAAAAGATTGACTGGATCAGGAAGAATTTAAGGTCTCATACAATCCTGAGATATCATGATTCTAGGAAATCAGGGCATAAGAAGATGGGAATCAGAAAGGGAAGATATTTGGGTTTTGCATAGATTACTTAGGAAGCCCAGATAGGTAAATTTAAGTAGGACGGCTGAACCACCTCAGTTAGGAGCTCAATGGGGCATGTTCCTCATAGCAGGCATAGAGGCCCACACTCACTACTGTTGCCAGCTGAGCTGATGAGAATTAAGGGTCTGTGGTCAGAGTTTCATCTCCTGACATGACCCCGCAGCACAGGAGTGTGGCCTGAGAGCTACCTGCAGGGACATGCCTGAGGGAGGTATGGAAAACACATGTTCCAGAGCCACTGCGTTGTCATGTTAGGGAATCTGCATCTATAAGAAGCACACCTCACAATCTCTGTGCACACTAACATCTGAGTACCTTTAGGATCCTTTAGTGAGAAGACCAGGGATCTGAGATTCGGGCCTCAGCTTGGCCATTCCCAGGTGTGTGTGGCTTGGGATTCATCACCTAACTCCACTGAAACTTCTTTTCTCTTGATGGTTATCAATACTGCCCTAACTTCTTCTGCAGGAGTCTTTGGAAGGACCATTGAGGTAGAGCCTACGAAGGGATGTTGGAAATTGGAGATTGCTGCTGAAATCCTGAGTCTCAGGTAGGTGTAAACCTGTGCCTAATGTGAGTGGCTGATGCTTTGTCTAGAATTTGAGGTGAGTCTTTAGTTAGTTTTGGGGGTATCTTATGGCCAATTAACCCTGGTGGTAAAAAGTCCAGTCTTCAGACAAGCTGAAAGTAAGCTACATCATTGCAGGTTAATGGTAGGGCTGTAAAGAAAGATGCACTGTGATGTCAAGTAGTGGAAGGGGCTGTCCCAGAATGGAACCAGCTTCCTGGAGCCTGGGAAGCTGCCCTCAATGGAATAGTTAAGGCAGAGAGTGGATAATCTCCCTCAGGAAAGCTTGGAGCATTCCTGCTCTGCTTTGAAAATCAGGCCAGTGACCTCCAGTTCCCCTCCAATTTTATACTTTATTGTTTTATGACCCTATAACTAAGCTAACCAGACACAGAGAGAGGCTGTTATCTTATATTATAATTTGCCATAAATACTTCTTTGATAACCTTAGTGCATTAAAGAACAAAGTTTTCTTTAATCTAAATACAAATTCCACTGGGAATCACTAGGTTATAAGGTAACTTGTATTTTTATAGAGTTAAAAGGAAAAACAGATGTTACCCTGACTGTAATACTGTTTAAAAAATTCTTTCTGTGGAAGCCGATGTGATATTTCAAATCAAAGCTTTTTCTTCCCCTCATGACAGTTCTTACAGTTCTACTCTGGATGACAGGAAGCTAGCCGTTCCTGCCCCAAAACATGCACACTTGCTTAGGCAGACCAGAGTGGGGGCGTGGGCTTGTGTAACGAGTATGAACGAACCTGCAGAAAGGTCCATCAGTTTCTAGAGCCTGAAGATGTTGAAAACTGTTCCTCTTTCAGACAGAGCCACTGAGGCCCAGAGGTGGGAAGGGATCGGGTTTCTGTGACACAGCTGCTTTTTCACAGCTGAATGGCCCCTCCCATGAGGACTGAGGAGTGGACCCAGTAGTTTTCAAAGGTGACCGTAGAGTGATTCTACCAAATTCAGTATTTGCTATTCACTTACATCATACCTGGAATACCCTTTACTTTCTCTTGGAAATAAACCAGTCTATAAATGGCAGGAAAAAAGTTGGCTGTGTAGGATATATTGCTCTTTCATACGTGCCTGAAACATTGTATCTAGTAGAGAAAGAAAAACAAAATCTGTGCCTTAGTTATTTCCTGACCTGGACAGAATCACTAGGAGAAATGTTCCTTAAGGTGTATTTTGTGTACCACTAAATCTGTGGTATATTGGGGGATGAAAAGTAAAAAATAAGTTTCAAAATCAAGTATATTCGGGAAAGTTATTCAGGATTCTCTTCTGCAGAGTTTCTCAGCAAACTGAGTATGATAATGCACAATAGGTCTTTCCAAGAAGGATAGAGGATAGTAACTTATTCAGTACTCTCGGTTACACATCACAAAGAATTAGTGTTCTTCATAACACATTTTAGGAAATTCTAACCTAGAGATTTCAGTTGAAGAAAAATACAAAGAAAAACTCACTGAAATTCACTGAGTTGTGGCAGTGAGTAAACAGAAAGAACACATTTACTACAGGTGGCTTATCAATTGTAACAAACAAATACCATGCCAATGCAAGATGTTAATAAGGGAAACTGTGTCTTGGGTAATGAGATATATAGGAACTTTGTACTTTCCAATTGATTTTTCTGTAAACCTAAATTGCCCTAAAAGAGTCTATTAATTAAAAATATATAAATAGAATATTTTTACATTTCCCTTTCCAATCTAAATGCCTTTTTTCTTGCCTAATTGCTTTGGCTAAAGCCCCCAGTACAATATTAAATAGAAGAGTCAAGAGCAGAAATCTTTGTGTTTTCCTTGATACTAGGTAGAACACATTTAGCTTTTCACTATTAAGCATGGTGTTGGCTGTTTGTTTTTTGTAGATGCACTTTGTCAGGTTGAGGAAGTTTTCTTTTATTAAATCTATTACTCAGTTTTTATCATGAAAAGATATCAGATGTCATGATTTTTCTGTATCTATTGAGATAGTCATGTTGTTTTCATAGTCATGTTGTTTTCTATTGTGTTCTATTTATGCAGTGTATTACATTAACTGACTTTTGGATGATAAATCAACCTTGCATTCCTGGGAAAAATTCCACTTGGACATGTCTTATAAAAATGTTTATATAGGGGCTTCCCTGGTGGCGCAGTGGTTGCGCGTCAGCCTGCCAATGCAGGGGAACCGGGTTCGCGCCCCGGTCTGGGAGGATCCCACGTGCCGCGGAGCGGCTGGGCCTGTGAGCCATGGCCGCTGAGCCTGCGCGTCCGGAGCCTGTGCTCCGCAACGGGAGAGGCCACAACAGAGGGAGGCCCGCATACCACAAAAAAAAAAAAAAAAAGTTTATATATTGCTGGTTTGCTAAACGTTTTAAGAGAGTACTGTGTTGGTATTCATCAGAAATATTGGTCTGTAGGGGCTCTTTTGTTAAAAGTTTAAAATGTAATTTAAACTGAATTGCCATGTAAAAAGATGAAGCAGAACATTTCAAACATTACCCATAACACTATGACAAAAAGTAACTGATTAACAGGGAGAGAAACCATGTCTCTGCCTTTTAAAAACTAAGATAATTGTAGATTCACATGCAGTTTTAAGAAATAATACAGACAGAATCCTCATAAACTGTGTCCAGTTTGCCCCAGAGGCAAAATTTTGCAAAACCAAAGTATAATATGACAACGGATATTTACTTTCATATAATTCACTGGTCTCATTCAGATTTCCCAGTTTTACTGTATGTGTGGGTGTGTGTGTATTAAATGCTATACTTTTATCATCTATGTATGTTTGTGTATCCATTATGACAGTCAAGATACTGAAGAATTCCAATACCATAATGATCCCTCTTCTTGCCTTCTATCACCACACCTACTTCTATCCCCATCTCTAAGCCAAACCATTACTAACATATCCTCCTTTCTAAGATTTTGTCATTTCAAAAGTATGTAATTTTAATCCTCTGTTATTTAGCCTTTGGGTTTTTTTCACTCAACATAATTCATTGGTTATTCATCCATGTTATTAATAGATAGTATCTTTTAATTGATGAGTAGTAGTATATTTAATGTGTGTATCACAGTTTGTTTGAATATTTAGACAGCTGAATTAACTCCAGTTTTTGACTAATAAAAATAAACCTGCTATGAACATTTATGTAAAGTTTATTTTTGTGAAAACATAAGACCTAATTTCCCTGGGATAAATGCCCAATAGTGTAATTTTTATGAGACCTAATTTATCTTTTTAAAAAAAATTTTGTTTTATGAAATGTACTTTTGATGTCATGACTGAGAACTCTTTGCCTAGACCCAGATTTCAAAGATTTTGCCCTTTTCCTTTCCTAAAAGTTTTATGTTTATGTTTATATTTTGGTTCTTTTTGAAGTATTTTTTGTATGACATGAAGTTTATTTTGAGGTTTTTTGTTGTTACTGTTGTTGTTGTTCTTTTGTTCTTTCCCCCACTCCCCGTGGATGTCCAGTTGTTCCTTCGCTATCTGTTGGAAAGGCTATATCTCCTTCTTTGAATTGGTTTTACAAATTTGTCAAAGATAAGCTGAACTCATATTTCTGTGAATTTATTTTATACATTTTCTATTCTGTTCTATTGATCTGTGTCTATATTTCTGCGTGTACAACACTCTCTTAATCACTATACCAATACAGCAAGCCTTAACATTGGGTAAGATAATTCTTATCACTTTATTCTTTGTCAAGATTGTTTGTCTATTCTAAATGCCTTTTCATTTAAAATTTAGAATAAACTTGTCTATATCTACCAAAAATTGTTGGGATATTGATATGAATTGAACTCAGATCAGTTTGGGAAGAATTAACATATTTACTATTTTGAGCCTACCAATCCATGAACACAGTATTTGCATTTATTTAGATTTTTTATTTTATTCCCAACATTTTTCTATTTTAGCATGTAGATGTATGTTTTGTTAAGTATATACCTAAGTATTTCATCTTGGATCAATTTTAAATTGTATTATGTTTTTAATTTCTGTTTGCAAATGTTCACTGTTAGTATATAGAAATGTTAGTGGAGTGTGTGTGTGTGTGTGTGTGTGTGTGTGTGTGTGTGTTGACTTTATATCCTGTAATCTTGCTGGACTCATTTGTTAGTTCTAGGGTATTTTCATTGATTTATTGAAATTTCTATGTAGACAATGATGCCATTTTCAAATAGAGTTAATTTTTATATATGTATTCCATTTACTATTATTATTATGGTTGCATTTGCATCTGCCATTTTGCTGTTTGTTTTCTACATGACTCATGCCTCTTTTCCATTTCTCCCTTTATTGCCTTCTTTTTCTTTAAGTGAATATTTTCTTGGGTAACATTTGAATTTTTAATGAGTTTTTACTTTATAATTTTTAGTAATTTTTTTAGTGGTTGTATTAAGGTTTACAAGATATATATTAACCTCTCAGAATCTATCTCCTATTTCCATTAATTTAATTCCAGTTATTAAAAAAAAAGTTTTATATATTTTTACATAATTATCTTAATAGCACTTTTTGTTTTTTGTGTGGATTCAAATTACTTACTCTCTTGTGTCACTTGTTTTCAGCCTGAAGAATTTCCTCTATATTTCCTTAAAGGCAATAAATTCTCTTGGGTTTTGTTTATCTGGTGTATTAGTCAGTTCAGGCTGCCATAACAAAATACCATATGCTGGGAGGCTAAAGCAACAAAAATTTATTTTCTTATGGTTCTGGAGCCTAGAAGTCCTAGATCAAGGTCTGACTGGGTTGGCCTCTAGTAAGAGCTCTCTCTCTGCCATGCAGATGGTCACCTTGCTGTGTCCTCACATGGCAGAGAGAGAGAAAGAGCTTTCTTCAGAAGGACACTAATCCTGCAGGATCAGGGTTCCACCCCTGTCGCCTCATTTAACATTAATTACGTCCATAAATGTTCTGTCTTCAAATACAGTTACATTAGAGGTTGGGGCGTCAACATGAAAATTTGGAGGGGATGCAAACATTCAGTTCATAATATCTGGGAATGTCTTTATTTTGGTAATATTATGAAATGTAATTTTGAAGGCTCTAAGAACCTTAGTTGAGAGTTTGTTTTTTTTTCCCCACTTAGAATATGTCATATCTAAGCCAAACTCACCTCTGGCCTCCATTGTATCTGATCTGAAGTTAGCTGTTAATTTTACTGTAATTCTCTTGTTCATGGAGAGTCATTTTCTCTTGTTGCTTTCGTGATGTCTTTTTGATGATCAGTGTTCAATATGGATCGCTTTGTGTTGAGCTTTCTGGATGCATTAATTAATGTTTTTAATTAAGTTTTTCATGTTCACAGCAATTATTTCTT
This sequence comes from Physeter macrocephalus, assembly GCF_002837175.3. Lineage (NCBI taxonomy): Eukaryota > Metazoa > Chordata > Mammalia > Artiodactyla > Physeteridae > Physeter > Physeter macrocephalus. The sequence goes on along the minus strand of NC_041215.1, from coordinate 37,292,162 downwards.
TGAACATTTAAATTTTTCTTTTCTTTCTTCTTCTTCTGGTAGTCCATTATTTGCATGCTTATTAATGTCCCCCTCAGAATGGGAGAAAATACTTGCAAATGAAGCAACTGACAAAGGATTAATCTCCAAAATATACAAGCAGCTCTTGCAGCTCAATATCAAAAAAAACGAACAACCTAATCCAAAAATGGACAGAAGACCTAAATCGACATTTCTCCAAAGAAGATATATAGATTGCCAACAAACATATGAAAGGATGTTCAACATCACTAATCATTAGAGAAATGCAAGTCAAAACTACAATGAGGTATCACCTCACACCAGTCAGAATGGCCATCATCAAAAAATCTACGAACAATAAATGCTGGAGAGGGTGTAGAGAAAAGGGAACCCTCTTGCACTGTTAGTGGGA
>NC_041215.1:37281150-37291690 GCF_002837175.3 Physeter macrocephalus | reverse complement strand
GTGATGTGGATGGACCTAGAGACTGTCATATAGAGTGAAGTAAGTCAGAAAGAGAAAAACAAGTACCATATGCTAACACATATATATGGAATCTAAAAAAAAAAAAAGGTTCTGAAGAACCTAGGGGCAGGAAAGGAGTTTTGGGGACTCTTGTTGACTTTTTCTTTCCCTGATCTCCTTGATAAGCTTCTGAATAGGCTGCCTCTATTGTTATCACATGCAGCTGTTAGGCTCCACTAATTGCTAGCTGACTTTAACAATACTCTAGGATATGATTTGCTCCAGAGTTGGATCCAGTTAAGTCAGGTCCCTCGACAGGGGTGGGACATTAACAGTCTTTAAGGCTTGATCTGACTTTTCCCTGGGTGGAACCTCTGCTGTATGAAGCAGGAGCTGGTAGAGGGTCTGCTCTCCACTGGCTGTTCCACCTGTATCCTCCATATGAATCAGGAGCTATGGGGTATGTGTGTGTGGAGGGGGGATGTGGAAACTGGTGTCACTCCTAGGCACCACCATTGTGGATCTTCTGCAGTCCAGAATCAGGGAAGATCAGATTTGGTGGCTTTCCAGCTTTCAAATCTATTTAGAATAGGTTTTCATCCCCAGAAGCTAGAGGAGAAAAGATTTGCCATCTTTCTGTCAACTTCACTAAAGAAAATCCCCCCTAATATAGAGGCGTGTGGGAAAGGGGACTGAACTCAAACCAGCTGCCCTGCCCACATCCTCCGTACTTAGCAGGAGTTGGGGGTGGAGCCACCTGACTGATTCCACAACCACAATAGGCCTTCTACAGCATGGAGCTGTGAAAAAATGTAATCTCCTGATGTTCTCTGGCTTCTAGAAAGCTGGGGAGGTGGTAACTGCTCCTTGGCTGCCAAGCCCATGGTCAGGTCACAACTTAACCCAAGGAAGAGCTGTGGGGGAAGGAGGGGAGTGCAGATTCTATCACAAATGCCATAGCTTCCTACTGTTCTGAGTTTCCATGGATTTTGTTGAATAAATGCTTCTCAACTTGCTGTAAGCCCTTTGATCAATCACAGACTTTGAATGATTGTCTTTGCTAATTTTTATGTGCTAAGTAGATATCTTTGTGAGGGAGCGTTTTCCCCGAGTTTTTGTATTACAATTATGCCTTCCTACCATCACTTCTAAGCACTGCTCCATCTCATAAAATTCGAGAAAATAATATTTTGTCCCCATGTGTTATTGTGACTATTGCATTAAATTATTTTTCACAATCAGAACGTCTCCTCAGTGAGCTATTATGCCAATATACTGCTTTTTAGCACCACATTTACCTTAACAAAAATCATTGTCAGTAAATAGAAATGGCAATTTCAGGTGACTTTGATCTTTGGCAATTCTATAATTGGTGTACATGACACAATCAATTCGCTGGATCATTATTGTATAAATGACAAACTTTATTCATTTTTTCTCTCTCTTCAATTTAATTATCATAAAGCTTTTGATGGAAAACACATTAATATTCTGGGAATGATAATATAAAAATGCCCTACTTACTGGAGAAACTGTTAAAAAAAAAGAAAGCAGAATGAAAGTGTGGCAGGCATTGTCAGGATGGCAGCATGGTTGGATGACAAATGTCAGCTGAGAATCAAGAATTTTCCTTCTCTCCAGCCTGGTCCATCTGACTCTGAGATCTGGAAATGTCATTCCAGTCCTTCTGACTATACCCTCAGGGTATCCAAGCAAAATCTTGTACAATAATGGGATTCAGTGAGATTAACTGGAATCTGTTTAAACATCTTCCTCTGGGTCAAGAAAGCTGGAATCCTGCAGGAAGTAGACGTAAGGATGATAAGATAGATGGTTAGAATCACAGGGTGTGAAAAATAGAAGAAACAATGACATTTATCACACTAGATTTCTAACTTTTTCATCCAAAGTAACATTTTTTAAAAGAAAAAGTTAAATGGAGCCCCAATATATAAATATCAATGCTCTGATAGAAGTGGGGTTGGAAAAAGCCCTGCTACTCTGACCTGCCCTTACCTTCTACAGTGCTCACCAAGACAACATTCCCAACCTCTGGGCTGTTGAGAACCCAGTGTGGAAAGTTGATCTGATCCAACCTTCTTCTCTATAAGTTTTCAGTTTCATGTGGTGGGGAGTCACTAAAACTCGAGGGGTGGCCCTGAAGAGGAACAAATGGTAGAAGATACTCCATCCTTTATTGAGTCTTCCTGACTAAGGAGTCAGCTCCCGGACAAAACCCTATGTGTGATCTATCAGGCCTTACTATTGGCAATCACACAGGCTTTATGTAGGTCTTTTCATTTACATGTATGAGAAGTAGAAACTGAGCCATTTTCTAGCAGTAACATAGGTTGTATTCAGCAGCATACCTCCTCTCCTAATCCTGCAAATCTAATTAGTGGCTGGGGAGAATGAAGTACGTTAGAAAGTAGGAGTAACACTGAGGGTAGAGAAGTTCTCTTGGCTGCATCCTCAACCTCTGAGACCCTGGAGAAAGTTCCTTTTTGGCTGCCCTTTGTAAAGCCGGGGTACAGCCACAGAAAGAGAGTGTGCCATTGCCTTCCCACATCTCCCTTGGATCTGGTGTAACCTTCTCTTTGAGATGTAATCCATGGCCTGCCATGGGATCCACCAAGGCGGGGGGACTGACCTTGCAGCAGAGGCTAGAGAGTGGTTTACTGGGCCAGTGAGCTGGCTGGAGGGACTGGTGAGAGGTTCGTGTCTGTAGCTAGTGAACTCCCAGATGAGGCCAGATCAGCCGAGGTGAGGCTCTAAGAGCACCATCTTGGCAGATAAATGGTCCACAAGTCCATCCAACTACAGCTGGCATCATCAGAGTTTATCAGGTCATACCAGGAACAGGAGGACAAGGCACATCACCTAAGAGACCAGATGATATCAGGTAAAGCCCATCGGGATTCCTCTCTTCTCCTTCCTTCCTCATATCACCATGACAGTGTGGAAGGTCTTCTGCCTCATAAACCTGGACACTTTCTTAGGAGAAGATTCAGGAGGAAGAAATGAGACCTGGGAGACTGAACATTTGTATTTCAAGACAAATTGAACAGTCAGAGGGAATGCATACTATATTGCGCTCAACTTTAAATTGTGAAGGACTAGAAGTAAATATTTGACATTTTATTAACCATCAGGTGGAGGATTGCACTTTGGCTAGCAGGCGAGATGTCCCTTTTCAGAGCAGCCACACCTGGTCTGTCAGAACAGTCAAGCCAGAGGCTTTCTGAAGCTCATTGGGCATTGGACAGATGTAGGCCAGGGAGAAAGGGCATTTGCAAGGGCGTGTTCCTGCCATCTCCAAGAAGAAGCCAACCAGGTGGAGGACACAATCAAGTTTCCTACTTATTCTCTTCATCTCCATCCCACTTTGGTTCAGAGTCTTTCTTGGTAGAAATGCCATGGAATGAATTTAAAGGGGCTTGATGGCTGACATTCAAAGAAACAGTTATACTGTGACTTCCTTTTTGTTCAGTGGTTAATCTCTAGTTTATAGAACAGCTCTCAGCTGAAGGTAGGGGCAAAAGTTTTTAAGTTTGAAAAGACTCCATTGGGCAGGCCAAGCTGAAAGGGTCTAAAAATACAAAGAGACTAGCATATGTCTAGGATGTAGCACAGTTTCTGACACAGCAATCTAAGTCTGTCCTAACATTCACATAGACTCTTGTTCAATTATTTACTTTGCACACTTTGATGCCATTCAATTGTGTTCATCTACCCAGTTGTCACCAGTGGGCCAGGTAACAGGCCTCTTTCTCATCTCCATAGAATATGGCTCTAAATATCCCTCTGCAAATACCTAGCCCAGTCAGCTCCATAAACAGGATGGATGTGACAGCAATTGTCATGTCATCATTTCACATTACTATGGGGAACATCAACTGAGATTCCACAATGACCCCCAAATAGTCCATGTGTTGGCAATAAAAAAGATGCAAATACTCAGTCCTTCCCATAAGGACCACCCAGGAGGTTGTCCTGGGTTTACGTAGGTCTTTTCAACCCAGGACAGCCCTCAACCCAGGAGGCGATGCAGACCTATTAAGAGATTGCCACAAAGTGTGGAAGCTCGTCCAGTAGAGGTGCTTCGACTGGGATTGGTCCCCCCTCCCTGAGCATGAGGGATGGTGGAAGGTGCTTTGGCAAAATTTCTCTGCTTCAGGAAATGAGAGTCAAACCTAAATATAAATGTTAACTGAAAGGATCTGGGTGGCTCTTGAAACTGTTAGATGCACCAGAGAAGATGAGAGTTCAAGAGGAAGCTTCAGGAACATTGCCTTAAACCAGATCATAACCAGTCTGAGAAAGGAAACAATGGTGCTGTCACCAAGCCTTAGTAGCTTCGTTAATTCATTTCCTCACTCGCTCATGCATTCAGCAAGACATACCTGGACACCAGCCATGGGCAGGCAGTATTGCACGCTCTTAAGATTAAGAAGGGTGTGCAACCACTAACGCTTCTATGCCAACGGCCCTACTTGACTGTCACTGCTACCACTGCCAGCTCTCTGTCCATTCCCTTTTGATTCAGTTTCTCCTGAGTCACCGTCCTATGAGTCCATGGATATGGCTGGCAAAGCCTGCGAGGGAAACTCGGAGACCAAATATCTAGCATGTTTCTTCTTCTGTAAAGGGAGGTGTGTCTGAAACATACCAGGACTCAACAACTGGAGAATCCTCCAGCTACAAAACAGGGTTTGGTTCCTATTCCTACAAAATGAAAGACAAACAACCACTAGGAAACGTGTCACAGCATGATCGATAAGGGGGTTAAGTCTTGCAGGGTGAGTGGTGGCCTCAAGTAGCAAAGGAGACAGTGGGGAAAATTTCTATGCTGAGGAAACCACTTGAGTCAGGTAAGATGCTGGGAGAGGCGGCCCTGGGCCTTCAGAGGCTCAGCTTATCTGTGGCGTCATCAACACAATCATTTTAGAACAATTAAGAGTAAAAAAATAAAGGATTTAATTCTACCTTTATTTATTTCTTTTCTGTCACTCTTTCTGCATGCATGTCCAAGGTTCTGATCCTTATGATTATTTTTTTGCTTGAAGAACTTCTTTCAATGTTTCATGTGATGAATTCCCTTAGGGTTCAATTATCTGCTAAAACCTTTATTTTTACTTCAAATTTAGAATTATTGGTTGTCATTTTTTTCCTTTCAACACTAAATATTTCATTCCACTCTGCTTGCTTGCACGGTTTCTTATAAGTCCACTGTAACCCTTATCTTTGTTTCTCTATAGGTAAAAGTTTCTTCTCTGGATTCTTTTAAGATTTTTCTCTTTGTCTTTGGTTTTCTACAGTTTGAATATATTTTATTTTTAAAATGTATCCTGCTTGGTGTTCTCTGAGTTTCATCATCTGATTAAGCCTCAGTCTTCTGATGTCTGTCATTAATTTTTGAAAGTTCTTAGCCATTAGTATATCAAATATTTTTCTGTTCTATTCTCTTTCTTCTCCTTCTTGCATTCCCATTACGATATGTTATACCTTCTTGAAACTGTCACACAATCCTTGGATGTTCTGTTCTCTGGTTCGCATATATTTTTTCTCTTGGTTGTTTTAGTTCAGGAAGATTCTATTGTCCCATCTTCAAGTTCACTGAGTCTCCCCCTGCTGTGTCAAGTTTACTCATGAGACCATCAAAGGCATTTTTCATTTGCATTACAATGAATTTGATATCTAGCATTCCCTTTTGATTTATTTTCCTGGAGTTTCCATGTCTGCAAATATTGCCCATCTGTTCTTTCATTTGTGTACTTTTTATTTTTCCATTAAATCCCTTAACATACTTATCATAGTTATTTTAAATTCTCTGTCTGATAGCTTTAACATCTGTATCATATATGAGCCTGGTTCTGATGATAGCTTATATTTCTTCACACTGTGTTTTGTTTTTTGTTGCCTTTTAACAGGACTTACAATTTTTGATTAAAAGCTGGGCATGATGTATCAGGTTATAGGAACTTGTATAAAAGGCCTTTACCGTGAGAACTTAAGTTATTTTGCCTAGGAGTTGGGCCATGTTTAATGTTTGCTGTAGCTATAGTGTCAGAGACTACAAATTCCACTGCTGTCTCTGTTTCTATCTCTCCTCTTGGTTTAGGGACTTCCCTTTGTGCTATTCCTTGGTGAGAGTTTGTGTTTTATAGTCCTTTCATTTGTAATGCACTGTTATTATGCTGGAAGCTTGGTGTGGCCTTCAGTTGTGGGGTGGGGTAGCATTCTACAATCTTCGGATAAAGTCTCTGTCATTCCTTGGGCCTGTTTCTCATGGGTGTGGCCTTTCAAAGTGGCTCTGTTCCTCCATTTCCAATTTATAAGCTTAATTCTGGTTCCCTACTGAATGTGTTTTTAAAAATGATTTTTTCAAAGGTGAGACAGAAAAGCTGGAGGGGACTGGTTTGGGGCAGAATTCCACACATCGCCTCCACCCCCCCACTGGAATAAGCTTTCAGTATTGCCCTCTGGTCATTCCCATCCACTGCCCACCCCCCGACCCCACCGGGTCAAGGGCATGAGGGGATCTTCAGGGGTTCTCCCTGGGAGGACCTGGTGAGGTTTCTGGAGGGAAAGCCTGCAACAATGTTACCCCACTCCCAGACTGTAGGAGCAACCCCCCAGAACTTTCTCACTATCGTGCTAATGTGTTCTCAGCCTCTAGCACTTTGTCACAATTACTAGTCAGGTAAGTGTTTTGTCAGTTACGGCTCCCAATGACTTCTTGTCCAGGTAAGCAGTCTTGGGCGCTCTACCTTTCTGGGTATGGCTGACCCTGCAGATTTCAGGGTAGTTTGCCTTGTGACTTCGGGACTCTAGTGGGCCCCAAAAAAGTTGTTGATTTTAATTGGTCCAGATTTCTCCCGTTTTAAGGACTGAGGTCATGGTTTCCAAGCTCTTTACTTGTTGGAGCCTCTATGAAAAGTCTAGTCACCATCATTTTAACCAAAGGTATTTCATTGTGGACGGCTGAGGGGGACCTCTCCTAGAGGGGTCGCTGGAGTGACAATAATCTGCTTTTTCTGGTTTTCCCTTCAAAACTAGGGAAAGTCCCACCAGGACCATCACACCCGACTTAGAGCAATCATATTAATAGCCAGAAAGAGCTGCGCATCTCAATTAATCCAACATTAATTAGGAAGAAAGCAGAACAGTGACAGGAATTTGCCTTCAGCCACTGATGAATTGTCTCAAGGTTTCCAGGGCAGTGATGGAAAGGGAGAAGTTCCAGGTTTTGAAATCGGTCAGGCTTAGACGATTAATAATAGCTCTTCCTTTCACTCTCTGGGTTTCCTCCATAGTCATAATTTCCTCAATTTTAACTAGAGGGTAACAATATGCACCTTACAGGTTACTGCAGAAATTAAATGAGATAATTTATTTAAAGCCCTCAGCCAGTGCCTGCCACCTGGTCAGGACTTGTTGACCTGAAGCCAGCAGCATCTGCCTCTGCCTTCCCTCCCCTGGAGCCTCCCCAGCCAAAGCATCTTACCTCCAGAGAATGGGGACACAGATGTCTGACCCTCACCTGGCCAATGCTTTCTGCTCTGCTCCCCATGACATCTGAGTCTGTGACACAACACTGGCACACTGTGGGTTAGCTCCAAGTTCAGCGGAATGCTTTGCTTCCTAATTAGTAAAGGCAGAGCTCTCGCTAAATTACTGGAAGTTCAGATGTCTCATTGCCTTTTATTCATTACTGGCTTCTAATTATTCTAAATTGTTTCTTAATTAGATTCTGCCCACTGGAAAATGGATGTGAAATGAGCAAGGCACAGGACAGACCTCCGGGGTGAAGCAGACAGTACGTGATCCTTCAGAGGTGGTCTTTGTCACTAGAAGAGGATGCTGAATCTGAAGCTTCTATTTCCTTGCCAGGTGCATTCTTTCCAAGCCCTGAAGAAAACACCATCTCTCCAGTGAGGACAGGCTATAGTCTATCAGGAGCAAATATTCCCAGAAGACTTCCAGTCTTGAGCAGGAGGTGTCACTTGAGGAAATGTGAATAGAACCAGGTAGAATCTGCCCTGACAGTTTTGTTTTCTTGGTGATCCTCTCGTCCAGGTGGTCCTTTCCCAACCCCTTCGAAACCTAATGCCTTCATCTTCCTCCCTCCCCTACTGGAATGTAACCCAGACAAGGCATTGCTTTTGGTCCCTTACCCTTCCCTTTGCATTATGGATCCTATTCTTGCCAGGGATCTAAAGATGCTTCTTACAAAGTCTCTTCTCTTATTATAAATGAAAAGTATTTCCCTTATAGAAATGCAAGCTATCACTTTGATAGCATGCAACAAAGATCTAAAAAAATAGTCATTATCCCTACTTCTGAGAATTTAATCTAAGAAAATAATCACAAATGCAGATAAAGCTTAAGCTCAAAATATAGTGTTATGGGTTGAGTGTGTCCCTCCAAAACTCATATGAAGTCCTACATCTCAGTAACCCAGCAAGTGACCTTCTTTGGGGACGGGGTCTTTAAAGAGATAATAAAAATGAGGACATTAGGGGGCTCTCATTCAATATAACTGGTGTCCTGATGAAAAGGGGAAATTCGGACACATAAATATGCATACAGAGAAGATGATGTGGAGGGACACAAGGAGAAGATGGGCATCTGTAAGTCAAGGAGAGAATAGAATAGAATAGATTAGAATGGAATAGAATGGAATAAATCCTTCCCTCATAGCCTCAGAAAGAACCAGGCCTGCTGACACTTTGATTTTGGACTTTCAGGCTCCAAAATTGTGAGACAGTACATTTCTGTTATTTATTGTTACAGAAGTGTACAAATTAGTCAATTTGTACTAATACAAATGGACATTACAGTAAAGTTAAAACAGTGACAAATTGGAGCTAAATATTCAGTGATTGGGAAATGATTAATTACATGTGGTATGTCCATTTGATGCCATTTCATGCAGCAATTCAAATAAATGTTTACAAAGAGATATTGATAAAAGGGAAAAATAGATAAAAAGCCTTAAAGTTTATACATAGAATGGTCACGTATACATATAAACCAGACAAAAAAACCTACAAAGGAACATCATTAAGGAAAATGTTCAGTCACACTAGTAATCAAAGAATGCAAGTTTAAACAACAAAGAAATACATATTTTTCCAACTAAATTATATTTAAAAAATCAAATTACTTAATTCTGAGGAAATACAGTGAGATGAGTATTCTCATATGCTACTGGTGGGAGTGTGGTTTGGCTTAAGTTTTCTGAAACCAATTTGGATAAAAAATTGAAGAACTTTAACTTTTCTGTGCTTTATGGGCTAATATTTCAATTTCTAGGAATTTATACTTAGGAAATAATCATGGGTTAGAATAAAAGGAAATAATCATGGGTTAGAATAAAGGCTTTTTGGTATAGGACTTTTTGGTATAGCATGATTCATAATAGGAAAACAAATAGAAGCAACATAAATGCCCATAGTAAGAAAACTATTATATAATTTCTGATATGCTTGTAAAATTATGTATTATGAAACAATTAAAAATGTTTTTAAGAGTATGTTTCATCCTGTGTGAATGCATTACCTGTTTTATAAACTTAAAACCACTAAATGTATTTTTAAAGAAATAGACCAAGATTTTATACAAATTATCTTTAGTTATAGGAATGTGTGTTGTTTTTAAACTATTTATTATTCCATTATAATTTAAAATTAAAATACATAATTACTTACAGACTGTGAATAATTTAATACTCTTTTTTAAAAAGGAGAACTGTAAGGCATCCTCAAGAGGATGTAATAATGTGTGGGAGGTGGGGGTGGATGTGAGGCTTTCCAATATTCCTAAAATCAATTATGAGTACAGTTGACTGCCTTTTATTGACCTTCTGGATCCCAAATAGAGATCAATAGTTGAGCACTAAACCCATGGTTGCTTCACTGGGGAAAAAGATTAACAGGCAGGTGAGGCAGGAATATTCGATAGACTGTAAACCAGAGAAGAGCAAAGCCCTAGTTTAGCCACACTAGGGAGGCAGTAGGCAGGCTCGGTCAATCAAGCCGAGAGAGCCTACAGGACATGCAGACAGTGGGGACTCAGTGAGCCAGCATCAGCTGATAGGGTGAAATTAAAAAGTGCAGGAGGTTGTACTTGGACTAGAGAGATGGTAACTCCTCGACACGTAGGACCAAATGCTTTGCTAGCTCACTTTTAAGGAAGAATTAAAACAATATCCTACAGAGCAGCAGTTCTCAAATCTTTTAGTCTCAGGTTCCCTTTACTCTCTTAAAATTACTGAACACACCTAAGACCTTGTCTATCAATATTTTCTGTATTAGAGATTAAAACTGACATGCATTAATATCTTTATTATTCATTTAAAATAATAATAAACCCATTTGATGGTAAAATAAATTCTGTTCTATAAAAATTAACTAACGGGCTTCCCTGGTGGCGCAGTGGTTGAGAGTCCGCCTGCCGATGCAGGGCACACGGGTTCGTGCCCAGGTCCGGGAAGATCCCACATGCGGCGGAGCGGCTGGGCCCGTGAGCCATGGCC
>NC_041215.1:37272182-37281052 GCF_002837175.3 Physeter macrocephalus | reverse complement strand
ACATGCCGCGGAGCGGCTGGGCCCGTGAGCCATGGCCGCTGAGCCTGCGCGTCCGGAGCCTGTGCTCCGCAATGGGAGAGGCCACAACAGTGAGAGGCCCGCATACCAAAAAAAAAAAAAAAAAAAATTAACTAACATTTTCTTAAAATGAAAAAATAGTGAGAAAACTGGCATTGCTTCACCTTTTCACAAATCTCTTTACTGTCTTAATAGGAGAAGGCAGAATTCTACTTGTTCTGTATGCAATATATGATGATATATGCCATATTGCCTCTAGAAAACCCTACTGTAAGAAAATGACATTGAAAACTTAAAAAAAAAAAGAAACCCAACACCTCTTCAGCATGATGAAAATGATTTTGAACTTATGGCCCTATTGAAAGGATTCGAGGGACCCTTAGGGGTTCCTGGACAAAACTTTGATAACCAGTAGCTATTGCCAGAGCTAGTATAATTGATTTGAGACTGCCAAAGACCCACTCTCCATTCCATGGAGGGTATCAGCCATCCCTAAGGAATTCTGCCTTTCTTCTTTCCCAGCACGTGAAATCAGTGAATGATAGCTCTGGGAAGCAAAAAGCATGCTCCAGGTGAACAAGGCATACTAAAAACACGAAACAAATCGGATTCTGTATACAGCAAAACATGCATCAGAATGTACATTCCAACACGTGAACGTGGAGCACCTGCTGCAGAAGGGAGAGAGATTCTGGCTCAGAGTCAGTGCCTTCATAAACAGGAGGCCTGGAACCGAAACACCCTATAGGGTCTAACTGGGTGACCGCCAGCCTGCGTGGAGGTTCCGGGACCACAGCAATCGCGCCACCGAGTGCTGGAGTACGGTTGTGTGGGTTTGGAGAGCTGGAATTGTGGCTTAGGTACTTGGCATCACCCCTGAGGTTAGGGGCTTCCTCACACCCAGAAGACGGCCTCTGGCAGGTGCCCTGGTGCAGCCTGTCCTGTGCCTCCCCAGCAATTACGGGGGTGAGTGGGGGTGGGAAGGGGCAGCCTGTGGCAGAGGGAACCGCAAGAAAGCATGGACGCTCTAATCCAAAGACAAGCAGATATTCAGGAATCATCTAGCGTTTGTGGAAAACCACACTATGAAACCGCATCTCTATAGTCAATCAGCAGTAATCACTTGTGCAACAAATACTTTTTTTTTTTTTTTTTTTTTTTTGTCCCCTGCATCGGCAGGCGGACTCTCAACCACTGCGCCACCAGGGAAGCCCAACAAATACTTATTGATGAACAATCATGTGCCAGTGTTGATAAAGTATGATTTATCTAAGCATTCTCCTATGATGAACATTTAGATAGGTTTTATTTTTTTTTTTTTTTTTGTGGTACGCGGGCCTCTCACTGCTGTGGCCCCTCCCGTTGCGGAGCACAGGCTCCGGACGCGCAGGCTCAGTGGCCATGGCTCACGGGCCCAGCCGCTCTGTGGCATGTGGGATCCTCCCGGACCGGGGCACGAACCCGTGTACCCTGCATCGGCAGGCGGACTCTCAATCACTGTGCCACCAGGGAAGCCCTAGATTTTATTTTTATTGATTGCTATAGTCCTCACCATAAGTAACATCTTTGTAAAAATAAAAATATTTGACATTGACTATTTATAAAGTATCAGGCACTATTTCAAAATTTTACATACATTTTTAAAATCTAAGTCTCACAGCTTTCTTTGGGTTGGTATTATCATTTATGCATATTTGTGTAAATATGTCCGTAAGATAATTCTTGGTATAGGTGGAACTGCTGAATGTAAGAAGCATGCATATTTTAAGCTTCGATACATTTGGCAAATTGTCTTCAAGATATTTGTATAAATTTACTTTTGTACAAAGAATATCACTTTTAATTTACACAAATCTACACTTCAGCCCATAGTAGGTGATAGCTCCAATTTTCCTGCCAATATTGAATTGATGTCAATATTCTTTTTAGTTTTTGTCTATCTGGTCAGAAAAAAAAATCTTATGTGGTTTAAATTTTTTAATTAAATATTTATTTTATCCAAAATTTTATTTGACTATTAATAAAGTTGTATCTTTTCAAATGTTTATTGGACATTTGTGTTTATTTATATGTAAACTGCTGTTCACAGCCACTATCAAATCTTCTATTAATTTTTCTTTTTTCATTGATGTGTAGGCACTCCCTATACATCATGAATATTAAGTCTTTGTTCACCACATGTATTTCCAATATTTTTTCCCCAGGTTGTCTCTAAACCATTTATATGATGCCTTTCACAGTACCAAAGATTTTAAAATTTATGAAATCAAATCTTACAGACTTTTTCCTTAATGGCTTCTATCTGGGGGTCTGTTTCATGCTTAAAGTTTTGAGATAATTTGAGATAATCTTCAATTTATTTTTAAATTTATCTTTTCCTTTTCTAAAAAACATAAGTATTATTTTATAGTTGGGGGAACCCATATGTGAAACATTCACATGCCCACATTTGAGGGACCAAAATCATAGGTCTCCTGACGCCATGAAGCCTAATTCTCTTCTTGGTTAGAGATGATGTGTCAGCCGTCCATGGGACCAGTGACTTCATGAATCTGTCCACAGCCCTTAAGAACGGTTTTTGTTGAATATTGCCAGGCCAAGAGACCAATGTCACTATCACAGTGTCATACACTAGAGAGTGTTGCCTATACCCATACTCTTCTTCTATGCAGCTCCTAGGAGAGACGTGGGGCTCCCTCCCACCAGGTAAGCACCACTATGATGGTTATCTCCAAGGAGGCTTAGCAAGGTGTGGAGAAAAATGCCCTCATTAAGCGACCATGTGCTGGGACCGAGGAGTGCAGGCAGTTCGTGAATATTCAAACCTTCCTGTAGGCTAAGCATAATGGAAAGGCATTGCATTTAAGGTGTCACGGGCTCCAGGTATGGTCCAGCCCAAGCACTAGAGGAGACCAGCCGAGAAGACTCTATGGGTAGAGTTCGTTGGGAACCAAGTGGAGGCTCTGGAATCAGGACTAATGTTTTTTCCTCTTAAAACAAACAGCTGTGTGCTGTCCTCCCCTTGCCCTTGCTGGGGCTGTACTGCACTTCTTCACCCATACCTGGCTGTCGTGACATTTCTACGTTTCCCATTGTGGTCCAGGTAGTTCTCCAGTTAGAAGAGCTTAGCGCCCCTCATGATTGAGGAGATCTCACTGTGCAGCCTGTCCATGAAAGCATCACTGGGGAGAAAACTCAAAGGAACATAAGCCTTTCCAGCAAAGGAGACTCCATTCCCCGAGGGCCTGCAGCATCAGCTAGGCATTCAGAAAGACAAGGGATAAATAGAACCAATTTACTTCCAGGAGATTTCCATCAATTGTAGTTGGGTTACAGGAAACTTTGTTCAAGCTATTTCTTTCAACCCGAGGCCTGGAAGTTTTATATCTTGTTTATGTAGTGATGAGGCTGTTGTGGAACTGGAGTAAAATGTATAACCCAGAAGTCACTCCAAGTATAAGCTGAATTATGAATTTGGACTGACAATGGGTAGTGGAAATGTAAGGCCAGGAAAAAGTTACAGAGGCTAGAAGCGTGTCTTATAGAGGAAGATTGACAGTGTTCTCTACCCTCACTTGCGTCTAGTTCCTTGTGTCATTACCTGTTTTTCATTGTTTACCTTTATTTTAAAATAATTTTAGATTTATAGAAGAGTTGTGATAATACAGATGGTTCCCATATGCCCTCCTTCTCCTACACTAGCATCTTACAGAACCATGATACATTTACCAAAACCAAAAATTTTACATCAGTACAACACTATAAACTGAACTACAGACTATATGTTTCACCAATTTTTTGCACTAATGTTTATTTTTCTGTTACATCATTCAATCCAGGCACCTTGCTGCATTTAATCGTTATGTCTTCATAGTTTTCTCCAATCTGTGATTTTTCCCCCCCAATTTTTCCTTGTTTTTCATGATCTTGTCCCTTTTGAAGAGTACTTGTTGGATATACCTGTAGAATGTACCTCAGTTTGAGTTTGTCTGATACTTTCTCATAATGAGACCTGTACCTTTCCCATCTCATCATATCAGGGAGTACATGTTAACATGATTTATCACTGGTGATGTTCATGCTGATCTCTGGATTAGGGTGGTTTCTGCCCGGTTTTTCACTGTAAAGTTATTATTATTCCCTTTCCACACTCTGCCTCAGGGGTGCTCAAACAGGGGTGATTTTATTCCCCAGGAAATACTCAGTAACATCTGAAGACATGTTGTCACAGACGGAGGGGGAATTATTGGCACCGGTGGGCAGAAGCGAGAGATGCTGCAGAACTTCTTCCATCACAGAGTGGCCTCTGCAACAAAGAAGAGTGAGGGCTGAGAAACCCTACTCTGTCCATTGCAGCAACTCACTGCATTCAGCCCACACTCAGCAGTGACTGAATTAAACTTCACCTTTTAGAAGTAATGTCAAAGGGTTCCTGGACATATGCTAAAGCCAGCACAGTCATTAAATATTTTGCAGGAGATACTTTGCGGCTATGCAAATTCCTATTTCTCCTTAAAGTACCATCCACTAATTTTAGCTTTCATCAATTGCCTGGAGCAATTATTACTGTGCTGTAATAGTGATTTTCTATTTCCCTCATTGCTTCTACATTTATTATTCCTGCCTTCCTTTTTAATTAGCTTTTCATGTAGCCATAACTTGAGTTAAAAAAGTGACTATATTTCCTGCATCACTAGTAGAATTGGCCTAAAATTATGTTACTGTCTTATTCATTTACACCCTTATTTATTTACCCATTCATTTTATTTATTTAATTAATTAATTTATTTATTTTCACAGGCGCCCGAGGTGTTCCCACCTCGCCCCCCCACAGGGACGCGGGGCGCGCAAGCGCGCAGCACACGGCCACCGCCCGCACCACGGCCGCCGGGTAGCCCCCTCCCGAAGGCCGCGGCGGGGAGGACCAGTGGTGCGCGGCATCCGGCCCCGTGCGCGGGGGGAAGCGGAGTTTGAGGGAGAAGGGAGGGGCCTCCCGACTCCCCGCGGGCCCGACCGCCCCGACCCCAAGGCGGACGGGCGACCCCCCATGGGTCTTTAAACCTCCACGCCGGGACGCGCTAGGTACCTGGAGAGGGGGAGGCGGGGGAGGCTGGCGAGGCGGGCGAGGCGGGCGAGGCGGGGGGGGGGGCGGAGCGCCCCACGCTCGCCGCCGCCCCGACACCGACCAACACGCTCTCCGCCCGCGGCCGCCCGCAGCACGCGGGCCTCGGCGCTACCGGCCCGTGACGCGGGGTCCCGGCCGGGCGCCGGGCGGACTGCCACACGGGACACCAGGGCCACCGCCCGACGACGCCCCCACCATGTCCCCGAAACCGGGCAGAGACCTCCCGCTCGCGCCCGGACGCGGGCCTCTTTTCTCCTGAACCCCAACCCCCGCACCCGGGGCCCCTGACCCCGCCCCCGCGTCCCGGGCCCCCTTCTCGCCACCGAGGGCGTAAGGGAGGCTTCGACGGGAAGCGGGGGCGAGCGGGCACGGGGCACACGGGGGAGGGCGGCAAAGAGAGGGAGCGAGAGAGAGCCGGACGGACGGCGGAGGAGAGGCCCCGGGCTCGGAGGACAGGCGGAGGCGCCCGGAGCGGAGGACCGACGACCGGGGGGGAAACCGGTCCAGGGCCGGCGGCGGGAAGGCGACGGGCGGGCGAGCGGCCCCACGGGGAGCCGCCACCGCCACGCCACCCATCCAGAGACGCACCGGAGGCTCCGCGCGGGGGGCGGTCGCGAACAGGGGGGCGTGACCGGCGCCAGAGACGGAGGCGCGGGTGGGGGGGGCTCGGCCCGCCGGAACCCTGGGACCCAAACCTCGAGGGACGACGTGGCGGAGAGGTCGGGCGGGAGAGAGACGCGCCGGGAGATCACCACGAAGGTCGCGGGTTCGCGGCGTGGTGGCGGGCGGGGGTCGCCTCCGGCTGCCATACCATGGGGACGGTGTTGCCCCGGGGGCATTTATTTTTTAATTGAAATATAGTTGATTTACAATATTATATTAGTTTCAGGTTGCAACATAGTGATTCAATATTTTTGTAGATTATATTCCATTTAAATTTATTTCAAAATAATAGCTATGTTTCCCTGTGCTGTACAATATATCCTTGTTGCTTATATATTTTATACATATTAGTTAGTATCTCTGAATCCTCTTGCCCTATCTTGCCCCACCCCTCTTCTCTCTCCTCACTGGTAACCACCAGTTTGCTCTCTATATCTATGAGTCAGTTTCTGTTTTGTTACATACATTCATTTGTTTTGTTTTAGGTTCCACATATAAGTGATAACATAGAGTATTTGTCTCTGTCTGACTTATTTCACTAAGCATCATACTCTAGGTCCATCCACATTGTTGAAAATGGCAGAATTTCATTTTTTTATGGCTGAGAAATATTTCATTGTGTATATACAATATATACTGATAAGGGGTTAATATACAAAATATGTAAATACCTCATACAACTCAATATCATAAAAACAAACAACCCAATTAAAAAATGGGCAGAAGACCTGAATAGACATTTTTCCAGAGAGGACATATAGATGGCTAGCAGACACATGAAAAGATGCTCAACATCACTAATCATCATAGGAACGCAAATCAGAACTACAATGAGATGCCATTTCACACCTGTAAGAATGGCTATCACAGAAAGGATCACAAATAACAAACGTTGGCAAAGATGTAGAGAAAAGGGAATACTTGTGCACAGTTGGTGGGAATGTAAATTGGTGTAGTCACTATGGAAAAAAGTATGAAGGTTCCTCAAAAAAACACAAAAACAGAACTACCATATGATCCAGCAGTTCACCCCTGGGTATATACTGGAAGAAAACAAAAACACCAATTCTAAAAGATACATGCACCCCAATGTTCACAGCAGCATTATATACATTATCCATTCATCTATTTATTCAACAGATATTTATTGAGGGTTTACTATATTCTATGCATTGCTGTTCTAGGCCCTGGACATATAGTAGATAATGAAATAAACATAATCCTTGTCATGTGGAGTCTACCTTCCAATGAGGGAGGACAGACACTGAACAAGTGAAGAGGCCAAAAAAATGTTTTTATGGAGACTGTATAATATTAATTGAAATAAAAGTGAAATTAGGGCTTCCCTGGTGGTGCAGTGGTTGAGAATCCGCCTGCCGATGCAGGGGACACCGGGTTCGTGCCCCGGTTCGGGAAGATCCCACATGCCGCGGAGCGGCTGGGCCCGTGAGCCATGGCCGCTGAGCCTGCGCGTCCGGAGCCTGTGCTCTGTAACGGGAGAGGCCACAACAGTGAGAGGCCCACGTACCACAAAAAAAAAAAAAAAAGTGAAATTAGAACAACTCAATTTCCATTGTATTTCTGCTTTCAGCTTCAGATGATTGACTTATCTTCAAGCTGGAAGAAGAAAAATATTATCAAGAACAGAAGCACCAGGTAGCTAGAGAAGTGGGAAAAGAACTGGCTTGCTATTAGCATAATTTTACTAAGGCATGAGAGGGTGGCTTAGTGGGTCCAGGGCTACCCAGAACTCCTGGTGCGTCTCAGCTCTTCCACAGGCTGGTGTCACTGTGGGGCTGTCATAGGATGTCTGTTCACACAGACACTGTCAGCAGAGTCAGGGTGCTGTAGTCATACACTGTGAAGGAATTGTGTTGGCCACAGCGTGAAAACCAGACTGATATATTAAAGGGTCAGCTCTGTATCAGAATTCCACAGACAACGTAATTCAACCCAGAAGGTCCAAATAACAAGGTCGTAATGAAAGTATAGGCTAAGGAAATAAATAGCGGATGTTGATTTCACAGAACTGTGCAAAAGAGAAAAAGCGTCACCAGTCTCAGGTAGAAGGGAAGCAAGGAATGAAAGGTGTTATCAGAGCCCAGTGAAAGCCAAACAGATAAAGGGCAGGCCTCCTGGAGCCATAGTCAAGAATTACAGGGTATTGCCTAAGATGCAGTCCACAGGCAGGGAGGGAGAAGGAAGGATACTTGAGTTCTTTCACCTCCTGCTGCTGTCCAGTCTCCTGCTAACACTTCCCATGGCTGAATATATCTGGAACCAGCTGGCAAGGATAAGGAGCCCAGGTGTTGAAGTCTCTGTGCGTCAGCCTCTGGAAATGCAGATCAGTCAGAGAGGGGTCGAGAATGGGTCTGGGGGTAAGGAGAGGCCAAGAGAACAAGCACAGTCAGGACAAAAGGACTACCTCCAGGCAGCTTAACTATCACCTATGGGTGGGTGGCTTGGGCTTTGAGGGACAGAGAACCCTCCAACATCACAACTCCTGAGCCTGGTCTGGGTGGTGACGTAGATCACAGTCTCCTTCTCAATCAGAGTCACTTGGGCTAAGCAGCATCCCTCAAAGCCAGCGCAGAAAGAAATCCTGCTTAAGATCAGATGGTTTCTAAACCCCTTTGCCTGCCAGGGGATCGGGGCCTGAGATTGCATCTCCTACTGAGTGATGGATGAACTGGCCTGACTCAGGGGACCCCACCCCATAATCCCTCACTTCAGAGTGCAGCTGTGCATTACGCATGTAGAAAAGCACATACACATCTCAAGCAGTAAGTTTCTCTAGGTATGTGCTTTTTTTTTTTTCCATTTAGTTCCTTATGAAACATAATTCTATGTATAGCACAAACACACTCTTTAAAAATACATATAGCCAGGCTTCCCTGGTGGCGCAGTGGTTGAGAGTCCGCCTGCCGATGCAGGGGACGCGGGTTCGTGCCCGGGTCCTGGAGGATCCCACATGCCGCGGAGTGGCTGCGCCAGTGAGCCATGGCCGCTGAGCCTGCGCGTCCAGAGCCTGTGCTCCGCAACGGGAGAGGCCACAACAGTGACA
>NC_041215.1:37226306-37272069 GCF_002837175.3 Physeter macrocephalus | reverse complement strand
AGGCCACAACAGTGACAGGCCCGCGTACCGCAAAAAAAAAAAAAAAAATGCCATACTCTTGTTTTCTCAAACAGGAGGAACAGAAGATTGGAAATTCAAGCATCATCAATATTAAGGTCAATTATTTCCCTCTTCTGTAAATACTGCAGGTGGTCTTGACTCAGCCCAAAGCCCCAAAACTTGCTTTCTTGGAAAACTAACTGTTGTAACCTGGCTCTCTTCTTCCTTGCCTCCCACTCCAGGGAGTGGACTATCTTTTGTGTATCAATGCGTCTGTTGTTTCTATTGTTCAGAAACAATACTCTGTATCTCTCTTTTAAATTTCTTCTTCCATCCTCTCCATCTCCTTCTCCACCCTCTCTCCCAGTTTTGCTCATGAAGTATACTACACAGAAGTATCCAGTAAAGGTAGGCCCTTGTGAGATGATGCAGTTATCCAGCCATTAGACTCTGTTCAGAGGCTGTAACATTAGCACAGAAGAGAATGTGTCCCTGGGCTTATGCTGGCCAGAACTGGAGGCTATGGATTAACCAGCGCCTGCCAGGTAGATTATATTAGGCATCCTGCAAATGAAATATTTTTGTCAACATTTTAACAAAATCGTATGGAAAATTCAAAGACTGTGTTAAAGCATGCCAGTCCCTCTGTATAGTTTTTGTTATTTTTCCTTATAGTTTTTCCTAGATATAATATGCAGAGTAAAATACGTACATTTCAAGCACATCTTGTTAATTTTGCCTGTACTCCTGATTGAGCTGTTCCCAAATGAAGACACAGAACATTGTATTTCCCTAGAAGTTTCCTTCATGCCCTTCCCCTGTCAACCCTCACTCCCCCCACCTCACCTCCATGTCGTCTCTTCCCAGTTTCCATCATCTCGTGTTTGTTGATATAAAAGTTTATAGTTTATAAATACTTTATGCAAAAGGAATCAGTGTGTATGCACTGGCTTATTTTGTTCTATATAATGTTTCTGAGAGTCATTCATACTGTTGAGTACAGCAATCATTTTGTTATGTTTTAATTGTCACTTGGTATGCCGTTTTGTAAATATATGGCATTTTGTTTATCCATTTTGTCTTTGTTGGGCATTTGGTTGATTTTCATTTTTGACCATTATGAATTAAACTGCTGTTTACATAATTGTATGTGACTTTTGGTGGACATCTAAATTCATTTCTGTTGGGTATTGTTATAGCTTGAATTGTGCCTCGGCAAATTCATATTGTTGAATTCCTAACCCTCTGTATCTCAGAATGAGATCTTATTTGGGAATAGGGTCACTGCAGATGTAATTAGTTGAGGTGAGGTCATATTGGAGTAGGGTGGTCCCTAATCCCATATGGCCGGTGTCCTTATACTAAGGGGGGATTTTAGATACAGGTACACACACAGGAAGAATGCCACGATAAGACTGGAGTACTCCCATGAACCAAGGAACTGCAAAAGCTAGGACAGAGGCCTGAAACAGATCCTTCCATAGTGACTTCAGAGGGAGTATGGTCCTGCAGATATCTTGATATCTGACTTCTAGCATCCAGCACGGTGAAAGAATAACTTTCCGTTGTTGTTCGATGTTGTTCTGCCATCCAATTTGTGTACTTTGTTATGACAGTTCTAGAAAACTAATATAGGTATACACCTAGAAGTGGAATTGCTGGGACACAGGGTAAGAATCAGTTAAACTTTATTGGAAACTGCCAGTTTCCCAAATTGTTGCACATTTTACATTCCCAAAAGCAGTGTATTAGAGGTCCTTTTGACTTATTCTCAGCATTTGGATTATCTGTATTTTTCATTCTGGTCATCCCAGTGAGCAGGTAGTGATATATCATAGTGGACTTCTTTTTTACATTTCTCTGGTTAATTAATGAAGGTGAACACCTAATCATACGTTTACTGGCCTTATGAATATTTTCTTTGTGAAGTGTCTGTTCAAGCCTTTTGTTAATTTTTGAACTCAGTTGTATTTTTATTGATTTTTGTACATTTTTGTATATTCTGAATAGAAGTTTTACTAGATGTATTTATTGCAAATATTTTTTCTCAGTCTATGACTTTTTTTTTTTACTTTTTTAATGATGTATTTGACATGCAAAATGTTAAATTTTCATGACATCAATTTTATTTTTTCTTCTTTTTTGGTTAATGCTATTTGTATCTTTTCTAAGAAATTTTTGCCTGCTTCAAGACCAGGAAGACATTTTCTTATGTCTTCATCCAGAACTTTATGGTTTTACCTCTTTTCATATGTAGCTTTATAATTTATTTCAAATTAACTTCTAAGGATGGCCAAAATATGAAGGTTAGTTTGTTTCACATGGATATCCGGAAACATGAGCAGCTGCCCCTTTGGCCAGGTTGGGAGATCCTGGGCTTGGCCAAAATGTAAAGGGGCTTAAAGGGAGGGTGGAGGTACATTAGGAACGTTCTATCGCAGGTTCAATCAGAAGATCCATTTAAATTTAGCCAAACAGTGGCTGCAGAAATCAAGTCTATTTCTAAATCAGTGGCAGAGCATTTGTGTCACAGTGGGAACCACGTGAAGCAGGAACACGTGGTGGGACACTCACACCACCTCCATCCCCAAATCAGGGTGCACATGCTGCTGCCCCATCCATTCCTCCAGATCCCTTGGAGACCTTGTTAGACGGGATTTAAAATCACACCAGCATGCTGGAGAGGGTGTGGAGAAAAGGGAACACTCTTGCACTGCTGGTGGGAATGTGAATTGATACAGCCACTATGGAGAACAGTATGGAGGGTCCTTAAAAAACTACAAATAGAACTACCATACGACCCAGCAATCCCACTACTGGGCATATACCCTGAGAAGACCGTAATTCAAGAAGAGTCATGTAGCAAAATGTTCATTGCAGCTCTATTTACAATAGCCAGATGGGAGCAACCTAAGTGTCCATCATCGGAAGAATGGATAAAGAAGATGTGGCACATATATACAATGGAATATTACTCAGCCATAAAAAGAAACTAAATTGAGTTATTTGCAGTGAGGTGGATGGACCTAGAGTCTGTCATACAGAGTGAAGTAAGTCAGAAAGAGAAAAACAATACTGTATGCTAACACATGTATATAGAATCTAAGAAAAAAAAAGATCATGAGGAACCTAGGGGTAAGACGGAAATGGAGATGCAGACCTACTAGAGAATGGACTTGAGGACATGGGGAGGGGGAAGGGTAAGCTGTGACAAAGTGAGAGAGTGGCATGGACATATACACATTACCAAACGTAGAATAGATAGCTAGTGGGAAGCAGCCGCATAGGACAGGGAGATCAGCTCGGTGCTTTGTGACCACCTAGAGGGGTGGGATAGGGAGGGTGTGAGGGAGGGAGATGCAAGAGGGAAGAGATATGGGAACATATGTATATGTATAACTGATTCACTTTGTTATAAAGCAGAAACTAACACACCATTGTAAAGCAATTATACTCCAATAAAGGTGTTAAAAAGAAATAATAAAATAAAATCATGCCAGCAGTGGAGATCTGGTGCCCAATAATGGGGACAGATGAAAACAACCATCTGGGGGGGGTGTTAGCAATGCAGTTGTATGTCAGTGTGTTCATCTGTGTGTGCATACACACATGCATGGGCATTGGTGTGCAGGTACATGTGTGTGCATGCATGTGTGTGTGAGTGCATGTGTGCTGTGTGTTCATGTGCACGTGCACTCTTCAGAGTTGGGTAGGGCCATGTTGCCGGGTACACTGCCCCACAACTCCAGAACTCTGCCAGAAGAAACGGACTATGTACTCACTGTGCATCTTCAAAAATCGACCTTTTCTTATGTATTTTATCTCCTCGTCATTTGTTGAACATTTATTTATTGTATTTTCTTTCAACTTTCAATTTTTTGGGGGGTAGGAGTGGGACATTAAATTTTTTTTAATTCTAAGAGCTTCCTCCTTCCTTCCTTCACTCCCTCCTTCTGTCTGCCTGTTTCTGTCCTTCTCCTTTCCTTCCTTCCTGCCTTTCTGTCCTTCTTCTTTTAAGTAACCTGTTGCTCTTTTATGGAAAGAATATAATTCTTTGACATTATATGTTAATGTATCTTCCATTTCCCCCATTACCTGTTTGTTCCACTGTCAATTTTTGTTACTTTTCCCTTGGCCAGTCATTCATTCAGCAACTATTCATTGAACATCTTCTATGTGCTGCCACAGTTCTAGCCCTTGGGGTACATCAGTGTGCTTTCTTTAAATGTCTGGTTTCCTTGGTTGTCATGTTTAATTTCATATCTAAGAAAGAAGCAGTAATAAGCCTGCCTGGGAGCCTGTGCACATGGGTAGGGATTGTCCACTGGAGCCTTTTGCTTTGAAATGAGCAGGTTGGGTCCCAGCCAGACTTACTGGGTGGAGGAGAGGGCAAGGCCATAATATGCATGCTTCTCTCAGGTCTTCTAACGTCCACATCAGGCACTCAAGTTCTCTTTTAGCTTGTTCAGTTTCTTTATAACTTCACACCTCTCTACCTGGAGAAAACAGGTCTGGCTACTGAGATTCCTGTGCGTCTACATTGTTTGTGGGTGATGGCATGGTGAGAGGAATCCACTACTCCATATACAGAACTTAATTCTCAACTTTCCCAACAACCAGTCCCTCCAACCCTTTATTATACATACAGCCTTCAAATCCAAGACCCTTCAGGGTTGAGAAGGGCGGCTTGGCACCTTCCAGTGGTTCTGTAACTTTCCCAAGCATCCACCCTGCAGCTTCTGAACTCAAAATTTGTCTGTGAACATTCTATCTTCTGTCTTCTTCTTTTTTTTTTGCGGTACGCGAGCCTCTCACTGTCGTGGCCTCTCCCGTTGCGGAGCACAGGCTCCGGACGCACAGGCTCAGCGGCCATGGCTCACGGGCCCAGCTGCTCCGCGGCATGTGGGATCTTCCCGGACCGGGGCACGAACCCGCGTCCCCTGCATCGGCAGGCGGACTCTCAACCACTGCGCCACCAGGGAAGCCCCTGTCTTCTTGAACTTAGTTAAATTCTCTCTTCTGCCAGTGTTGGCTTCTTGCATCTTCTTGTTGCCTTGCTATCATTTAAATGAAATCTTGAGAGGAAGAGGCTATAAATGCGTGGGCACAGTCTACTATTTGGAACTAAAAGTCTGATTGGGACTTTTTGAATGTGTAGATTAAGTGGAAAAGAACCAATATCTTTACAATACAGAGCTTTCCCAGTCAAAAGCATAGTATGCCTTTCTATTTGTTCAGATATTTTTTCTCTTTCACATTTTTTTGATTATTTTGATATATTTTTGAGGTTTGTTTTGCACATAGCTTGTTTTTCTTTTTGCTAGTGTGAATGGTGATTTTTTTCCCTAGGGAATTTTATTATTGTTTCCTGATTACATAGGAAATTTCATTATTAGTTTTTATTAATTTGTATTTAACTTATTTAATTGAATTCATATTAATTCAATTAATTTTTCAATTAAATATCTTAAATTTTCAAGGTAAACTACCTTACTGTCTGCCAAAGAATGAAAGCTGTGATTTTTCCTTTCTAATATTAAATCTTGTTTGGTTGGTTGTTTTGATTTAATACAAAGTAAGAACTTTCAGTACAATCGTGACTAATAGCAATGACTGAGGCCATCCTTATCTTAAAACTGTCTCATGTGGATGCCCTCGTATTTTGTCACTAATTATGATGTTTCCTTAGATTTCTTGGAGAACGTGCTTATCAGATTAAGGATATTTCCTTCTATTCTTGGTTTACCTGTAGTTTTGAGTTTGTTGTTCTTTTCAGGAATGTAGGTTGAATTTTGGTAGATATTTTTCACCTATCATATGATGGTGTGATTTTCTCTCTTTAATTTGCTAAATTGCACTAATAGACTTAACTATCATTACCATGTTTACAAAGTTTAATCAGTCTCTTCAAGTTTTCTGTTTTTCTTTGAGTTAGTTTTAATCATTTATTTTTTCTAAGGAGAACAGTGATTCTGTGTCAGTTTTCAAATTTATATATAAACTAAACATAATGTTTTATGCTTTTCTATATTTTATTGCCTCTATTTATGTTCTTTGACCCTTTATTCAATTCCAAGTTTTAAATTTTTCTTTCTTCTCAATTTTTATTGGCTTACATTTGCCAGTTTCATTTTATTGGTTTCACAAAACCAGATTTTGGCCTTATTAATCAAATAATATTATTTTTCTATTAGTCATTTTTGACTTTATTAAATTATGCTTGTTTGTTTTTTATTAATTTCTCGTGTGTCTTAGTTATTTTATGTTTAGTCTTCAGTCTTTAGTCTTGTGTTCCTGGGTGCTCCTTTACCACACTCACAGGTTCTGAACTTCCCACCAGGACCAAAGGAGGAAGCACTCAAGTTTTCTTACCAGTTTAGCCAGATGAGGGACAGAAGGTGAGGGGGAGAAGTAGGATTTGAAAGCTGTCATCAGACAAACAATAAACATAGAGTCAGACTCTTTAGTAAATATGTGTAGATTTTTGTGTCTCTAAGATAAATGCCCAGGAGTGAATAGTATGTTTAGTTTAGTTTTTGTTCTGTTTTTTTTAAGACGCTGTCAAACTACAAATTCTTTTCCAGAGTTGCTGTAACATTTCACATTGTAATACATGAGAAATACAATTTCTTTGCAGCCTCACCAGTATTTGTTATTGACACTATTTTTTTAATTGCTCTAATAGATGTATATTGTTATGTCAGTGTGATCTTAATTTCCATTTCCCTAATGACTAGTGATGTTGAACATATTTCCATGTACTTATTTGTCATCTGAATATGTCATCTGAAATGTCTCTCTATATTTTTTCATATTTTAAAATTGGATTGGTTGTTTCTTTAATGGCGAGGTTTTTCATATATTTTAGATCTGAGTCTTTCACCAGAAATGTGGTTTGCAAATGTTTTCACATAGTCTGTAACTGGTCTTTTCATTTTCTTAGGAGGGTTGTTTGCAGAGGAAAAGTTTTATTTTTTTTAATAGCTGATTTGAATTTTATTTTGTTTTTATACAGCAGGTTCTTATTAGTTATCTATTTTATACAAATTAATGTATATATGTCAATCCCAATCTCCTAGTTCATCCCACCACACCCCCTCCTGCTTTTCCCCCTTGGTGTCCATACATTTGCTCTCTACACTTGTGTCTCTTTCTGCCTTGCAAACCGGTTCAACTGTACCATTTTTCTAGATTCCACAAAAGTTTAAATTCTGATGAAGTCCAGTTACTTGGTATGAACACAGACATCTCTTTATTTATTTTGATCCTGTTTGATTTCTTTCATCAGCATTTTATACTTTTCAGGATACAAGTTCTGCACATGTTTTGATAGATTTACACCTAAATATTTCTTTCTTTTTTTGACCAGTTGTATTTTATTTTTAATTTCAGTTTAAATTTGTTAATTGTGAGTATAAAAAAATACAGTCGATTTTTACATGTTGATCTTGTGTTTACAAACTTGCCAAACTCATTGATTAGTTCCAGGAGTTTTTCTTTGTTTATAGAATCATTGTCATGTCATGTCATCCACAAATAGGAACTTTTTTTTTCCTTTCTAAACTCTATGTATTTTTTTCCCCTGTCTTATTGTGCTGACTGGAACTCCCAGTATTATGTTGAGCAACAGTGTTAATAAACGAGATCCTTGTCTTGTTCTCAATTTAAGGAGTATAGAACATTCAATCTTTCATCATTAAATATGATGTAAGTAATATTTCTTTTATAGATGGTCTTCATTAAATTGAAGATATTCCTCTCTATTTCTAGTTTACTAAGAGTTTTGAAAATCATAAATGGATGGTAGATTTTGTAAAATACTCCTGTGCATCAATTGATAAGATCACATGGTTTCTCTTTAACCTCTTGACATGGTTGAATTGCACTATTTGATTTTGGAATGCTGAACCAGCTTTGTATCCCTGGAATAAAACCCACTTGGTCATGGTGTGTTATATTATTTATACATTGTTGGATTCAGTTTTCTAATAGTTTGTTGAGGATTTTTGCATGTAAGTTCAAGAGAAATATTGTGTGTATTTTTTCTTTTTCCTTTTTTGTACTGTGCCTGGTTTTTCTACCAGTGTACTACTGGCTTCATAGAATAAGTTGGGAAATGATACCTCTTATTCTATTTTCTGGAAGAGATTCATGTAAAATTAGTGTTCATTGTTTAAATGTTTGGTATACTTTGCCTTATAAAGCACATGGATCAAGATTTTTTTTTCCAGAAAAATATTTCATTATAAATTCAATTTTCTTGATAGCTATGGGGCCATTCAAATTATACATTTCATATTGGGTGAGTTGTGATAGTTTGAGGTAGATTTTAAGGAATTGGTCCATTTTATCTAATTTTTCAAATTTATGTTTAGAGTTGTTCATAGTATTCTATTATTATCATTTTCAAGTCTGCGGGCTCTGTAGAGATCCTGTGTTTCATTCCTGATATTGGTGATTTGCGTCTTTTCTCTTTTTTCGTTGTCACTCTTGCTAGCAGTTTGTCAATTTTATTGATCCTTTCAAAGAACCAACACTTTAATTCATTGACATCTCTGTCGTTTGCCTCTTTTAATTTTAATCGATCTGCTCTTATCTTTATCATTTCTTTCCTTCTCCTTGTTTTTGGTTTACATTGCTCTTCTTTCCAATGTCTAAGGAGTACAGCTCCTTGTTACTAACATTTATGTATAATTTTCCAGGCCCAATAACAGGCAATTAAAAAAGCTTTACCTGCTCTCCCCACATAGACTTGGTGCACTGCCAGTGCAGTGCAGCCTCTGAAGGGAGTTGTAGTTAGGACTTAGGGCCATCCTCTTACTCATAGCTGCATTCCTAGCCCAGGCACCTCCATTCAGAGGCCTCTTGATCTGGGGCCTTCAGCCAGTGTCTTCCCCAAGTCTTCTCTCTCAGTCTTCCCCAGGCTCTTGGGTCTATGAAATGTGGGAGCCTTTTGTTTAGGGCTTCCTTGGCAGTGAGACAATCCATATGTGTAATCTACTAGACCTACCATAGATACCATCCCATTGGGGAAATGTAACAGGAAATAGCCAGTGCTTTCTCCAGTTCAGCCTTTTGCTTATACTATTGCAGTGCATGATTAAAGACTTGACTATTCTTTTCATTTTGGTGGTTGTCTTATTGGCTGCTCCTACACCTGGCCCCTCAGCTCTCTCTAGCTCAGTTGAGCCCTTGACAAAATGGCATATCAAGCAGGGTAGTCAATTAAACACAATATTGTTATGGAAGAGCAAAAAGCTTGACGATACCATGGGGCATCTTTGGAAAGGGCTAGCAGAGAACATTGGGTATTCTAGAGGGGTGCTAATAAGTCATTTGTAAGAGTATGAGTCCTACAGGGCGCTCTGACAATGGATCTTGGAAAGTGCTAGAGCATCCCATGGGGCACTTTGCTAGCCATGCCAGTGAGTCTTGGGGAGTGCTAGCAGAGCCACAGCACATTCTTGGAGGATGCTAAGGAATTGTTTATACAATTCATTTGGTTCAGAGGGGGTGACTTTTGGTCCTTCTCTTTAGCCTGAAGTTCTCTGGCTGAGTTCCCCTGGTGGGTTAGCTTAGAGACACAACAGAGGAGTTCAGAGAAAGCAGGGAAGCACTTTCCCAGCACTACTTGGAGCAATCTGACCGTGGGAACAGAGACAGTGGAGAGCTCTCACGATCGAGTAACTCTAAACAGTTCTCGGACACTGATAAATGCCCTGCAATACAGCAAGTTGTTGAAATTTCAGAAGGGATAAAAGAATGTAGACCCCTTCGAGATCACTTTGCCCAGTTACCCTGAAGAGACTTCAGAGGCTTAATTAGACACCCTTCAGAGGTACTCTTGCTAAAGTTAGTAAGGCTATTGCCGCTGCTGCTAGGAAAACAGAGCAGCTGCAATAACCTTCTGAGTGGAAAAGCCTGGGCTCTGCTGGACTTAGCCTATTCTGTGCCATCCCTGGTATTCCTGGCCGGGAAACAGCTGTCTACCCAAGCCTAGTGCTCTACCTGGCTCTCCACTCCTTCACTCCACCCCAGAAAACTTGTGACCAAACCTGAGAGAGGTTTGCACTTTGGTAGCCTGCATCTTCCTCTGAGCCTGGGGACAGATTGGAGGGACTCACTTTTATTTGTTCAGACCCCTCAATTGTTCAGAAATAAACAATACTAGCAGTTGGTTAAACCAATGCCCCTCTGTCCCTAGGAGAGATCAGAGGTCCTATGCCAAGGTTAGAAGTCCATGAAGAGGAAGTGAAATCACACTGCTTGGGCCCTTTAGATGCTGGTGCACAGGTGACACACAACCCCTGCCACCAAGGTGAGGGGAAAATAGCTCTCTGGTTTGGTGTCTGAGGCCATCAACACCAGAACACTTGCCCAAGCCTGATTATGAGTAGGTTGTTTTGAGTGTCTACAAAACTCTATTTTTATAGTCCCCACTACTGAATTTATTATGGGAATTGTCTATGTTCACCTCTCTTAGACTTAACCCTGAAGCCTTAACAGGAATTGCTGCAGTTACGGCCATTTAGTGTGGCATGGCGGGGGTGGACTGTGAACCTCATGGGCTACAGTTAATGGCCTGGCCATTTGTTCAAGACACTGTGCAAGACACTTGCACATAAAAGAAAATAAACATTAAGTACAATAAATTTCCCTCTTAACACTGCTTTAGCTATATTCCCCAAATTTTTGTATGTTTTCTTTTTGTTTTCATCCAGTTCAGTGTAATTTTAATTTCCCTTGGGACATCTCATGAATAAAGGATTATCTAGAATTGTGTTTTTTAGTTCCTAATTATTTGGAAATTTCTTCCTCTAGAAGAAATCTAGAAATCTATAAATTTCTTCCTCTTTTGAGGTTTTAGTTGTTATTGTACATTTCAATTCTAAAAATTGAATTTGTTTTTTCTTCATATCTCCTATTTGCTGAGATTTTCTATTTTATTTATGAAGCTTTCTATTTTTTAATTTGTTTCAAGTCTGTTCTCAACTGCTTGTTAAAGCATTTTCTATGATGGCTACTTTAATTTTTGTCAGATAATTCTAACTTCCCTGCCCTCTTAATGTTGGCATCTGTTGATTCAGTTTGAGGTCTTTCTGTTTATTGGTATGATTTTTGCTTATAATATAGGCATTTTAGATATTATATTGTAAGATTTTGGATCTTATTTAATCTTATGTTTTAGCAGTTCTCCCATGGCACAGCTCCTTTGGAAGAAGGGAGTTGCTTCCTTGTTACTGCCATATGGGATGGAAGTCTAGGTTCACTCCTCAGCTTCCATTGCCACCACCTATCATTCTTTGCATCCTGAAGTCCCTCGCCAGTTGTCCTTCTCTCTACCTTTCAGAGTATTCTTATGTTTGTTTTATATAGACTCCAGGTTTTTTAGTTGTATTTGGTTAAAGATATAAGGATAAGTACACCTACTTTATATTTCCAGAAATCATTTCTCTAATTGTTTGTAATTTAGATGCTTTGAATTTCATTGTCAGATAATAAGGTCAATGGCTGATATCTTCTTGGTGGCACTTGGCCCTGAGCATATTGTCTGATAATAATTTGACAGCTACTGCTTTTTTGCTTCTCTTCATGAAGAAATCTATGTCACTGTCTTACAAATTTTCTTGTATCTTTTTCCTTTGTTTTCTCTTACTGTATTTGTAAAAAATTGCATCCCAATACAAGTCTCTATGTTTTTATAAAGGCAATTCAATTAGTGAGCTTTATTTTATAATTGATATGATTAGATATATTCCTTTTACTTATTTCATAGCTGCCAATTGTAATATTTCTAGTTTGTTTTCCTCCTTACTTTTTCCTCTTATTTTTGTTAAATTGACCTTTAGAGAAATTCTGCTTTCTCTTTTGTAAAATGGCATGTTCCTGTCTTGTCTTGTTTTACTAGTGGTTATCTTTTTGTTTTGTTTTGTTCTAAAGATTAATGGCTTTATTGTTTGGATAAAAATTCCAGCAACTTAGGAACCAAAAACCAAGAACATTAACCCAAATGCCACCATCTAACATTAATTTTAAGTAATGTTTATTAAACATTATTCCAGATGTCACCCACTGAGATTAGCTGAATAATATTTTAAATGAACTGTACTGAACAGTTTAAATTTAAATTTGTTGAATCAAAAATTAAGTAGGAGACATTGTTGATCATTGCCTTCACCAAAGGAGATATGAGATTCTAAAACATTCTGAAGTTAAGGGGAGGAAAAAGCTAAAGATAAAAAGAAATAAGTGGTTATTTATTGCCACTCTGTGATTTGAAAAGTAGTTCATATTTAGACCAGTCTATGGTTGCCCTGCAATTAGCGATGAAGACATCAGCTCATCTACACTTTCTCTTTCTTCCCCCAATCACCTCTGTTTGGGTCTCTGAGGTTTCTAGGCTTTCTTTCCCTCTATAATCACAGCAGTCTCCTGGAGCAGGCTAAGAGTGGGGGATCCTCCTGCCTAGAGAGAGTTCATCTTCATATTTTTCCCCCAGTGCATGAAGAAGGGCAATCTGTGGAGTTTCCTTGGTGAAGAAATGGGAAAGATAGGGAAAAATAATGAGTCAGAACTGTGTCTTCAGAACTCTGTCTACCTACCTTTGTGGTCTTTCCAATGTGCTAATACTTCAGTCTATTCCCTGTTCCACCGTCAACTAGTGCCATACCACTGGGCAGTCTAATTTCTCTATATACCTATTCTACTTTCCAGGCAATTTCAGGAATAATGAGTTTTCAAAATCAATATGAAAAGAGAAAAGTTTGATGCACTTTTAAAGATCATCACTCTTTTCAATTATTTTCTTCTCCAGTCTTCTTTATATTTTTGAATAATAGGCAACTCTTAAATAATAATCAACTCTGGATTGCTGTTCTTCCTAGGATCCTTATAATCACACCACTTCAACCTGTTTGCTCTCTTTTTCTCTCACTTTTCATCGTTAAATAATAAGGAATTTTCAAATTTCACCCTTTTCTTCTTGCAGCTTACAGTCCCTCAGTACCTCCTCCTTTGCAGCAGCCTTGGGATCTTCAGCCCACAGCTGCTGTCAGCTGTGATTTTCCACTAGAGAAACCCTTTTGTATTTCATCCTGATAATGATAGTGTGTGCTTTTCCAGCTCTTTTGAGCACAAAAGTTCTCAAATAGTAGTCATTCTTTCCAGGAGAATCATTAGTGAGGCTGATGCTTTAATTTGGTGAATGAGAACATGTAGGCAATGAGCTTAAATCATTTGCTAAAGGTCACATCCTGAGTCAAGGGCAGACATGAAAACAGACATAAGCAAGCTTTGAAAGTTTGATGTCTTCAGGAATACAGCAGCTTTTATGGAAAATATTGTTAAAATTGTCTGAAATTGTTGATCTTTGCTATTTCCTCCCTTCACTTCGACCCTTTTTGGGATACTTCCTAAGAACCTACCCTTTAGCCTCCAGATTATCCACAGTCTCCATTCTGTAATGATATGCAAGAATATTAACCTGGTCCTAAGTTATTTCCCAGCTCATGTGCATCCTCACTTCTTCTACTACCACCACAACCACCACCCTACCAATATCACCATGACCACCACCAAAAGCAACCACAACTCTGCACTGTTCTCTCCACCACCACTAGCAACACCCCAGCCAAAACTATCACTATGACCAACATTGCCACCACCACTAATATTGCCACCAACCACAATATTGCATCTACAAACACTGCCACTGCTACTACGGACACCACCTATCATTTTCACCATCATCATCATCATCACTGCTCCCACCACCTCCATCACCAATACCACCACCACTGCTGCCACCCACCATACTAACCACCAACTACCACCACCAACAGTAACCACCACCACAAGCACCACAACCACCAATACCATCACCACCACTACTACTCCTACCTACCAACAACAGGGCCACCACCAAATCCAGCACCACCACTGTCACTGGTGAGCATTACTGTCACCACTATTACAATCACTGCCACCACCACCATCACCACCAATTGCTGCCCCATGCCTTTGTCTATTTCTATATGACATTCATTCCTCTTAAAATTCAATTCCCCTCCCTGTTAATAGAATACATTTCTAAGTCATTCTTACAGATGCGACTCCGATTATCCTTCTTTACTAAAGCTTCCCCTGACCCTCTCAGGAAGTTGATCATCTTTCTCCTGTGTTCTTTTTGTCTCATAGAAGGGTCCATGTTGTACACTTAACTCCCTTGCCACAATATTGTGAGTACCTCAAAGGCACAGAGCATGTGCTATCCACCGTTATATCATGAGTGCCTGGCAAAGAACAGACAACCAAAAAATGTTTGATAAAGTGTACTAGATCATCCTAATTAATATTTATATAGAAATATGTGGTTTGTATTAAACATTTTAACTCCTGGAGCCAGTTTTCTACTAACAAAATAGTTTTACTAAGATGTGTCTTGCATTTTGGTATTTAATTTAGGCAAAAGGCAAATTTCATGCCTCAGTTGACTTATTGGTGATAAGAGAATGGCCCAAAGCTTGGTTCTATGCAAGAAACTGTTATCCAAAATGGTAATAAACTGAATATGCCACTAAACTCTAAGAAAATAATATAAATTAAGAAAATACACTTTAATCTATGTCACGTTGTCTAGAATATAGAACTGTGTGGATGGGATGGCTGGTGTAGAGAGCTTCTTTTATTAAGCATTTTATTTGTGGGTAAAACTGTTGAAATTGGACAGTCGAAATAATATAGAGACCTTGTATGCCCTTTACCCAATTTCCTTCATAATAACACCTTGAAAAACTATAGTTAAATGTAGCACCTAGGATATTGACATTGATACAGTCACGATACAGAACATTTAAATCCTCACAAGGATCCCATATATTGCCTGCCCTTTAACAGCCGCACCTGCTTTCCTCCTGCCTCTGCTCCCTCATTAATCCTTATTTCCATTTCTATAATTTTCCCATTTCAAGATGCTATTTAAATAGAATCATACAATATGTAACCTTTGGCTTTTTCACTCAGAATAATTCTTTGGAGATTCATACATGTTGAGGGCTTCAATAGTCTTTTCATATTTACTGCTAAGTATTGTATCATTGTATGGATATATCACAGTTTATGAATGACATCTGGGTTGTTTCCAATTTTGCATTATATAAAAAAAGCTTCTTTAAGCATTTGTGTACAGATTGTTATGTAAACATAAGTCTTTATTTCTCTGGGAATTTTCTCAGTGAATTTGGTGGGTCTTTGGTTGTTGCATATTTAGTCATTTCCATGAAACTCCCAAATGTTTTTCAAGTGATTGGACCACTTACATTCCTATGAACAATATGTCAGTGATGCAGTTTCTTTTTATTCTCACTAATATTTGGTGTTGTCACTATTTTATATTTTAGGCATTCTGATAGTTGTGTAGTGATATCCCATTGTGATTTTAATTAGTATTTTCCTGATGACTAATGAATGTGAATATATTTTCCTGTGCTTATTTTCCATTTGTATAGCCTCTCTGTGATACAATATCTCTTTATGTTTTTTGCCCATTTTCCTAATTGAATTGTTTATTTCTTTAAAGCTGAGTTTGTATGTATATATATGTATATATTCTATAGATTCTAGGTTCTAGTTGTTTGTAGGATTTTTATGTGGTTTACCAATATTTTATCTTGGTATATAGTTTACTTTTTCATTTTCTTTTTTTTTTTTTTTTTTTTTTTTTTTGCGGTACGTGGGCCTCTCACTGTTGTGGCCTCTCCCTTTGTGGAGCACAGGCACCGGACGCGCAGGCTCAGTGGCCATGGCTCACGGGCGCAGCCACTCCGCGGCATGTGGGATCTTCCCAGACCAGGGCACGAACCCGTGTCCCCTGCATCGGCAGGCGGACTCTCAACCATTGTGCCACCAGGGAAGCCCTCATTTTCTTAAAAGGGTTTTCTACAGACCAAAATATTTAATTTTGATGAGATCTGATTTATCATTTTTCCTTTTATGGATTTTGCTTTTGTTGTCAAATGAAAGATCTCTTTGTTTAGAAATAGGTGTCAAAGTTTTCTCCTATATTGTTTTCTAAAGTTTTTTATAGTTTAAAATTTTATGTTTAAGTCTGTGATACATTTAATTAAATTTCACATAACGTGTAAGGTTTACGTTGAGGTTCATTTTTCTTTGCCTATGATGCCATATTGCTTTATTTACATTTGTTGAAAAGCCTCTTTTTCCTCCATTGAATTTCTTTTTCACCTATGTAAAAAAATAAAGAAACCTGAACAGCAGTACAAATCAATATTATATAACTGACATTTATAAAATATTCTATATGACAACAGCAGAATACATATGCTTCACAAGCTTATATGAAACATCCATTAAGATGCACCCCAACCAGGCCCTAAACCACATATAACACATTTAAAAGAATAAAAGTCAGACAAAGTATGTACTCAGATCACAGTGGAATTAAACTAGAAATCAACAACTGAAAGATAACTCAAAATTGTGCAAATATTTGGAAATTAAGTATCAACCTTTTAAAGCCCACTTGGATCAAGTATTAATCTGTGTGGCTATGCTTCTGCCAATATCACTTGGTCTTGCTACTGTACATATATAAGAAGTCTTGACACCAGGTAGACTGATTTTTCCACTTCATTTTTATTTTTCAAAATTCTTTTAGAAATTTTAGTTATTTTGCCTTTCAATATAAATTTTAGAATAATCTTGGCTCTATCTATAAAAATGTCTTACAGGGATTTTGATAAGGAATTGTCATTACCTCGTGTATCTGTTTGAGGAGAACTGACATCTTTGTTGTGCTATCTTCTAATTCATGATCATGGTATGGCTCTCCTTTTATTTAGATCCTCATTGATTCATTTCATTAACATTTTGCGGTTGTCAGCATTGCTAATATGTATGCATGTATGTACAATTAATTTTTATGTTGATCTAGTAAACTGCAATGTCACTGAAATCACTTAATAATTCTAGGAGTTTTTGGCAGATTCCTTGAGATTTTTTATGTAGACAACCATGACAACTGCAATAGCAGTAATTTATTTATTCCTTTGCAACCTTGTAGCCTTTTATTTTCATGCATTGCTTTCTTACACTGCCTAAAACTTGAAGCATTAACTTGAATAAGAGTGATGAGAGTAGACACCCTTACTTTTTTTTTTTTTTTTTTGTGGTATGCGGGCCTCCCTCTGTTGCGGCCTCTCCCGTTGCGGAGCACAGGCTCCGGACGCGCAGGCTCATTGGCCATGGCCCACGCGCCCAGCCGCTCCGCGGCATATGGGATCCTCCCAGACCGGGGCGCGAACCCGGTTCCCCTGCATCGGCAGGCGGACGCGCAACCACTGCGCCACCAGGGAAGCCCTGTACAATTAATTTTTATGTTGATCTAGTAAACTGCAATGTCACTGAAATCACTTAATAATTCTAGGAGTTTTTGGCAGATTCCTTGAGATTTTTTATGTAGACAACCATGACAACTGCAATAGCAGTAATTTATTTATTCCTTTGCAACCTTGTAGCCTTTTATTTTCATGCATTGCTTTCTTACACTGCCTAAAACTTGAAGCATTAACTTGAATAAGAGTGATGAGAGTAGACACCCTTACTTTTGTTCAGTCTTTTACCATTAAGTAAAATGACAGTGATAGTTTGTTTGTATATGCTGTTTATTAAGATGAGGAAGTTTCCTTTTATTCTTATTTTCTGAGAGTTTTTATCATGAGTGATTGTTAAATTTTGTCAAACGCTTTTTCTTCATCAATTAATATGAATGTTTTTTCTTCTTTAGCATGTTTATATGGTGGATTAAATTGATTGTCAAATATCGTATGCCTTGCATCCTTGGAATAAACTACACTTTATCACAGTATGTAATTTTTAAAAAAATATTGCTAAATTCTATATTTTGTTAAGAATTTTTCACCTATATTCATGAATGATATTGATTTTCTCCTATGGGTTGGTTGCATTTGTCTCTCACTAATCTAAATATTTTTTTTCTCAGTTTTAGTTTTCAGGACTTTATGACTTACCTTGGTGTGGATTTCTTTAGTTTGTTTTTGTTTTAAATTTATTTTATTGAAGTATAGTTTATTTACAATGTGTTAATTTCTACTATTCAGCAAAGTGATTCAGTTATACATACATATATACATTCTTTTTCATATTCTTTTCCATTATGGTTTATCACAGGATATTGAATATAGTTCCCTGTGCTATACAGTAAGACATTGTTGTTTATCCATTCTATGTATAATAGTTTGCATCTGCTAATCCCAAACTCCCAATCCATCCTTCCCCCACACCCTCTCCCTTGGCAACCATAAATCTGTCCTCTGTGTCTATGAGTCTGTTTCTGTTTCATAGACAGGTTCATTTGTGTCATATTTTAGGTGTGGATTTCTTTAGTTTAATTTTGTTTGGTGTCAACCAGATTGATGAATCTGTAGGTTTATGCCTTTTTTTCTCCAAATTTGGGAGGTTTTCATCCAGTATTTCTTTACGCACAGTCTCATCCTCTTTCTTCTCTCCTTCTGTGACTTCTATGGTATGATTCGATATTCTATTATATGATTTTCTTAGGATCTTAATTTTTCAGTCTATTTTCTCTCTGTTCTTCAGATTGTATAATTTCTGTCTTCCGAGTGACCCTTTCTTCTGTGCCTTCCATTCTGTTATTGATTCCATCCACTGAGCTTTTTATTTGGGCTATTGTGTTTTTCAATTCCATGATTTCCATTTAGTTTTTCTTTAAATATTTGTTTCCTTCTCTGAGAATTGTTATTTTTTACTATTTCATTTGTTTCCCAAATGTTTGTGATTTCTCTTTGAAGCATCTTTCTCATGGTTGCTTTGTCAGATATTTCTAACATCTCTATATTTTGGTATTGATATCTGTTGATTGTCTTTTTCAGTTAGAGGTCTTTCTGGCTCTTGTTATGAGGAGGGATTCTTTATTGAAATCTGAGCATTTGGGGTATAACTTTATTTTTTTTATATACATTTATTTATTTTATTTATTTTTGGCTACATTGGGTCTTTGTTGTTGCAAGTGGGCTTTCTCTAGTTGTGGCGAGTGGGGGCTACTTTTCATTGGGGTGCGTGGGCTTCTCATTGCAGTGGCTTATCTTGCAGAGGAGCATGGGCTCTAGGCACGTGGGCTTCCATAGTTGTGGCACATGGGCTCAGTAGTGGTGGTTCATGGGCTCTAGAGCACAGGCTCAGTAGCTGTGGCATGCAGGCTTAGGTGCTCCGTGGCATGTGTGATCTTCCCGAACCAGCACTTGAACCTGTGTCCCCTGCATTGGCAGGCAGATTCTTAACCACTGCGCCACCAGGGAAGCCCCATCACACATTCTTACAACTTTTTTTTGGTCATCAACAAGTGAATGCATAAACAAATTTTGGCTTCCATACAATAAAACACTACTCCACGATGAAAATTAATGAACTCTTAAGACATATAGCAACATGGATCTCAAAAGTATTATGTTCAGAAAAAGAATATATACTATAAAATACAATTTACACAAGGCTCTAGAATTGGCAAAACTAAACTGTGATGAAAGAAATCAGAAAAGTGTTTGACTGAGGTGGGGGAATTGCCTATAAAGGAGTATGAAAGGATTTTCTGGGGTTGTATAAAGTCCTGTATCTTGATCAGGATGTTGATTAGACAGGAGTATACTTTTATCAAATTCATCAGATTATATAACCTGCTAATTTTATTGCATGTAAATTATATCTCAATAAAGTTGATGTAGGGCCGAAAGATTTTTGTAAATGTTGACCACACTGTATAATTTGCTTCTGTGATCCCCGAGGAATTGTGATAATACTTACATGTAACATAAGGGAGTGGAGTGGAATTGAAGTGGATTTCAATCCATGAGGAAGCGTCTAGGAGAGAGAGTAGCTGGAATGTGGAGTTCAGTATCTGCTAGAGACCACACAGACCACCCATCAGTGCCCAGTGAGCAATGAGTGCTTGGGGGGGAATTTTTGTGCACTAGAGGACTCCACTCTCCCTGTGAGTGATTCTGCAGGGTTGGAACAGACAATGTCAAGAAGAGAGGTAAGGATAAAGAGTGTCTATACATCATCTCCTGACAGTCGAGTGTCTTGTGCTTGCCTCACACTGACAGATTTACAGGACGTAAATGAGTCAGATGCAAAATAACCTAGAGTGACAAAGGCCATTTCTCACTTCTTCACAGCATTGAAAGGTGAGCTGACAGTGTCATGACAATTTCTAAGTAGCTAAGTGACCTGTCCCAAGTTGTATGTTGTTTGGTAGTAGAGACTCTCCACCAACATGCCTTGTTCACAGCCCTGACTCTCCTGCTGAGGGGAATTTGGGAAAGTCTGTTGATACCAAGGGTGCCAGGACCATGTACATTTACAGGGCAGAAACTAAACTGGGGATGGACAAAGTGCTCAAGGAGTGCTCTCATTACCACTGTGTTTGTGTACCTGAGTCTCTGCAGAGAGAAAATCAACACTCTTATGTTCAGATTAGATGATCTGAATACCACAAATCAAGCAGCAGGGTATTAAATGCTCTATTCACTAAAGCATGTGTGTGATTCTCCACTAACTTGAGGTACGTGGTCAGAGTAGAAGAGCAGCTATCATCATCTGAAAATTGAGTCTAAAAGGTGGAGAAAGGATGCAACTGTGAGAAGCTGTCCAGATTTGTCATTAACTGAGTGGGATTTCTAGTCTAAACTGTCTGTGCCAAGGAATTCTTGTCCCATTGGGCCATAGCTCACTATTATACCTAGTAGTATTTAGGAAAAAAAAAAAAAAAACCTTTAACATGGTCCACTTCTTTAGAAAATAATTATATTCCTGGAGCCACTATTGATAGAGTTACTGCTGCATAAGAATGCCATATGGCCATACTCCAATTTCAAATCATACCCTGAGGTTAAGGAATGTCCTGATTATTCATGAAGCAATATTATATCTGAAAAATTAGTTTACAATTTTATGCTTGTCCAACAAGGTCATGTCTTTGCTTCCTGACTGTCTAGGTGTGCGTATGCATAAACAGATGCTCACACACACCCACCCACTCACACAGCTGTAATGACATTGCTCCTGGTTGGTCTCAATCCCATAAATGTACACAGACTGGTAACCACCCTGATGGCCCAAATCTCTTTGGCAGGAGGCTGGACACCGAGCAAACTGCCCAGTGAGCTCATGAGTGTTTTCCTCACTGATCCTCTCCTGTCTTCTCTTTCACCCCTGCTCCGTCTGCTTGATAAAATTCACTTCTCACCATGTCTTTGAGCAAGACTGAAGAAGCTGGTCCT
The DNA here is from genome assembly GCF_002837175.3 of Physeter macrocephalus. Taxonomy (NCBI): domain Eukaryota; kingdom Metazoa; phylum Chordata; class Mammalia; order Artiodactyla; family Physeteridae; genus Physeter; species Physeter macrocephalus. Next base: position 37,250,734 of record NC_041215.1, on the reverse strand, counting down.
GCTCCCCATCTCCACAGGATCCCACCTCAGTTACAACATCCGAAAGCCAATGTTTCCAATATTTTTGAAAATTGTTTTCCTTCAGTAAAATCCCAGTCATAAGGTGTTGGCCTTCTCGTTTGGCAGGGTACACACAGGTGGTCTTTTCTGCTGCCACTGAGGGAAAGAGATGGCTGAAGATGTTCTCTGGTCTGGCGTTCCCACAGAGGGCAGGGAGACCCCAGCCACCTGGCCCTTCAGGAAAACCTTCTGCAGAAGGGAACTCGGGATCAGTTCTTGAAGGATGAGTTGGAAATAGTAGGAATAGAGGAAGGAGTCTATATGGGTGGCGACATGCGTCCCCTGTGTGCTCTCCCCACCTGCTGATGTGCCTCGGACCCAGCTGGCCAGGCAATCAGAGGGTGAACCCTTGGGCACTGGCTTAAACTCTTAAGGAGAAAACACTTCTCCTGAAGGCATGGGAAAGCTGTTTCCTCCAGGGTACGTGGATGAGTCAGGAGAGCCCACCGATAAAGATGAATAGTGTGGGATAAGTGCCTCCATAACCAGTTGTTAGATTTGTTTCTAAAGCAAGAGTAAAGAGAATCTGAAATAGGCTTGAGCATCTCAACACAGCAAATAGCAGGTGTTTTTGACGACTCAGATGCCTGGTCTTGACTCTTCCATTTTCTCAGTTTCTTTCTGAAGAAATAAATGAGGTCTCATTGCATTGTGAGTGTTTTTTGTTTGTTTTTTTTGGAGTTTGTGACAATTCCCATTTATCCTCTACTGTCTCTAGTAGGAGGTCAGTCACATCATATCTTGATAGCATTTCATGTTTAGTATCTTACATTTCATTCTTATTAAATTCAGCATTCAGCATGGATATTTGAAAACTGAATTTTCAAATATCACACATCACCAGTGAGAACAACTCTATTTATACAGAACAGGCCATTTATTGTTGAACAGTTTATTTTTAAAGAAAAAAAGAATTAATATGTCATTATGTAATTTATAGTCAGATATAATTAAATTGAATATATAATTTTGAATCCACAAGAAAAAGCATTTAAAAACAAATGATTTTGACTTAAGAAGCATGTAAGTAATAAAATTGATGAATTAAGTTACTTCTTTTGGAATTTGAGACAATTATGCTGTCGGGTTTTTTCCATTTTCTGTTCCAAGTTACATGACCCCTCAGTCATTCTCACTGATCTAGTAATTGGCTTCAAGTAAAGCAATTAATAATAATTAATGGTGACTGGTTGGACATGTGCACTGCCTGACCCAGGGATTATAGCAGCTGCCAGCTGTGATGCGGAACCACAACTCTGAGGACCACACCTGCTTTGTTTACTCTCTATGCTGTATTTTCTGATATACAACACTAACAGTGACTTCCAGGACACAATGCATTCAGTCAAATTAAAGTTTTGCCTCAACTCTAAGAAAGTAAAAAGTAGGAGCTTTTTAAGTGAAAACAGACCCAGAAATATATATCTGCAAAAAACAAAAACACTATTTAGAAAGGATACATGCACCCCAATGTTCATAAGTAAGTTATTTACAACTGCCAAGATATGGAAGCAACCTAAGCATCCATTACAGCTGAATAGATAAAGAAGATGTGGTATATATGCAATGGAATACTACTCAGCCATAAAAAGAAGGAAAATTTGCCATTTGTAGCAGTATAGATGGACTTGGAGGGTATTGTGTTAAGTTAAATAAATCAGACAAAGGAAGACAAATACCGTATGATATAACTTATACGTGGAAAAAGTACAACAAACTAGTGAATATAACAAAAAAGAAGCAGATTCACAGTTATAGAGAACAAACTAGTGCTTACCAGTGGGGAGAGGGAAGGGGGGAAATATATGGGTAAGGAATTAAGAGGTACAAATTATTACATATAAAATAAATAAGTTACAAGGATATTTTGTGCAACACAGGGAATATAGCCAATATTTCATGATAATTAAATGGAATATAACATTTAAAAATTGTGAATCACTATACTGTACACCTTATATAATGTGTAACTTATATTGTACATCAACTATACGTCAATAAAATTTTAAAAAATATCAGACCCGTAAAGAATTGACAGGACCAACCACAGAACACTATGGACAGACCAGGTCTTCTTGACCAACTCCTCAGACCCCTGAAAAAGAGGCAACCAAGTCCAACATTTAATGGTACCTCAAGAAATATCTGTAAATTGCGATTTGTATAAACTTATTGCACACTAATCATCCATTTCTACCTTTAACGTTAAGATTTTTTAGATATGCTTTGCAGTTATAAACCATGCTGAAATGAATATCCGTATTCATGTCTCCTTTACCCATCCATGTGTTAGAGTTTCTCTAGAATCTATTCCCAGATGAGGAGTTCTAGGCTGAAGGTCATGAACATTTTTATCATTAATGCATATAGACAAATTATTCCTCAAAGTTGTGTTCCAATGTTCCTTTATGCTGGTAGTGTAGTATGATTATTTTTTCCTAGAACCCTTGCCAATTGAGTCCTGAATTTAAGATGGGTGGGGCTCAGGTCTATTTAATTTCTTTTACTATCATCACATGCTGGTGTCAGACCTGCTAGCTGCCTTCCAAATGTCCAACCCCTTCCTTTACTAAGGAACTTAGATGTTGTGTATGGTCTTCAGCAACATCTTTAACTTTAAACTCTCAGCTTCCAGTTGGTAGGGTTGATGATAGATCAAGGTTCTACCAGCAAACGAAATGTTGGTAGAAATCCCTTAGGAGGGCATGTATTCATACATGAAAATGTACAGCCTTGCTGGGAAAAAGTCTCTCTGCCGATTTGCACCTTTAGAACCTGCCGGGAAGGGGATGAGAGGTTAGGAGGCACAGCAGCCACCTTGTGACATTTACGTGACATGCATGAGTATGAAACCTTGTCACCTGTAGTGTATTCTGGGGTTCTCTTCCAAGACATGCTCTTGAGGATCCACACATCTGTCTTCCAGTAGCTGAGGATACAACTGCCTCACTGGTTAGGAATTTCCCTTGGCCTAAGGAAACTGCCCACCTAGAGTTACCTCTCCTGCTCCCCAGGGGAAGGTGATGACAATGAACTTTCCAGTGACCAGCCCAATGAAGGCGATGGCTGAAGCAGAGGTACAGAGATGTCACTGCTGTATGTTCATTTGGGGTAAGAACAACCCAGTTCCAGAGCTCTAGTAGGATTGGCTGAGTCATCAGCTGCAACCATTTTGCTGTTCAGCTCCTCCCTTTACTCAGACCTGCCTTCCTCATGACCTTACTGCTGTATCTCCAAAAAGCTCTTCCCAGTGAACCCTCTGCAGTCTGATCTTCTTCCAGGGTACCCATCTAAGACACTCAGAAAGTATGCAGAGCACAAATATTGAAATAGTACAATGTCACTGGTCAGGTATCACACGTGTCCTGAACTACTCCTAGATTTTTTGCAATATGTGACAAATAAAACTATACATGTTTAAGCTTCTGTCATTTGAACTTCTATTCCTTATAGCAGGATCCAATCCTAACTGATAACTGCAGCCTCACATGCTTGGCAAGGGGGTCGAGGTCCTATCAAACATGGAAGTGTTAAGAGTTATGATATTTTCCCTTATGTTATGAGGTTATGTAAATGAAATGAAGGTGAAAATGATTCTGTGGTCCTCAGCTTTCTCTCCTCTTCTTCCCCCAAACCCACTCCTATTTTATGCTTTGGCAATGTGGAAGTACCTATAGAACTCAGATTGTGTTTTCTTCCTCTTTGGCACATGCTATAATTTCCATCAGAGAATATTCCCCTGCATTTGGAAAACATGTCATTCTTCACAACGCAGAGCTGGCTCATTAACATCTTTCCCTGGATATCCTATGCTTCTTCCATCTTTCTGTGGAGGACATGGCTCCTTGCCTACACAATAGCTATTATCCCTTCTACCTTGATGGGATAGTTTTGAACTATGTCGACTTAGCTAAATTGGAGCTGCCTTTCCCAAATTTCTTTGTGTATGATTTTGGATAAGGGTTCACCAGAAAATAACCCATGTAAGATTTGCAAGGCAGAGGTGAAGCAGTGGGCATTTTTGATGCTCTGAAGTTTGCATAGGACGCTGGTGCTATACTCTCATGTGTGTAGTCACTGCCTTTTTGGCTTACATTGTTAGATCATGGCTCCTGCAGTTCTACCAGACCTCCTCCTTCAGCTTCTCTGAGTTCTGGGCAGAGTGCATACATCACTCCTTGGCAAAGGGCACTGACTTTTCCCTCAGGTCACCCATGTCATTAAGGTTGGAAGGAGTGAGAGGCATATGCAGGTTCCACTTTATCCTCATAGATTGCAGTTTGTCCTCATGCTTCTTTCACAGGTTCTGCTTTGTCCTTGCAATGTCCCATGTCACATCCACCTTTCTTTCTTCTCTGATGGCCAAGCTGGCTTTAGACTCAGAATGAAAACTGGACAAAAAAAACAAAAGCCTACATACTTTACTGTCTGCAATTGTGAATGGTCTAATCCTGTTAATAAACCTCTTATTCTATATAACTTATAGTGATTCTGTTTCTGTGACTGAATCCTGACTGATATACTTAGTACAAATCCTTGATTTATTCAGTGTCAATGTGCTCAGCTGCAAGACTAAATTTCCCACACTCCATTGCAGTAAGACTAGTCAATGATATGTGAGTAGATATCATTGGATGAGGCTTCTGGGAAATTGAGGGAGAGTGTTCTTTTTGTTGCTTGACCTTCCCCCTTTTCCTTTTTGGAACTCAGATATAAGGTCGGAGCTGCAGCAGCTATATTGCAACCTTGAGGAAGGAAGACACACACCAAGATAGTGAAGCAGAAGGAAGTGGCCTGGGTCTCTTGTGTCTTCCTACAGCTTGTATCACAGCCCTGGACAGCCAACTCTGGACTTCTTTATATGAAGGAAGAAATCTATAATTTAATGAAACAAACAACAATAATAAAGACAACAAAAACACTGGAGTTGGGAGTCTGTAGTGGACCAGACATAATTTAGTATGGATTTAGCAAAAATTGTTTGCTTTCTTGTGAAATCACTTGTCCTGTAAAACATATTTGCATATATTATATGTGTCTCTCTGGCTAAGGTCGTGAACACAGTGGATACAGCATCCCTCATCTGTATCCTCAGCACCTGGTATTGCAGCCAGCATATAGTAGGCATGCAGAAATATCTATTGACTGTAACTGAACTAAATATTGATGAAGTTATTAATTCTCCTTGGAGAAACTGAAGTCCATCGGAAGAGGAAGCATTTTGCAAATCTCACACTGATGCAGCCTATCATGAATCTTGCTCTTCCCCATCCATCTTTCCTGTATCTATCCTTCCTAGAAGAAGTGTAAAGTAATTACATTTGGGGTTCATTACAGGCTTTTACCTTATAACCCATTTATACTCCTTCTTTAGTGATGTTTGTGGTGTTCTTCAAAATGTTATAATCAAAGATCATGTTTCCCTTGGTGGGCCAGTCTTGGGAAAAACAAGATCTGTGAGTGGCCTGGTAATAGCCAGCATTCCACTGGCACTGTTTGCAGAGCTGAGGACACTAATGCCCTGGCTAAGTAGCTGAGGTGGCTTCCAGAGCACTTCTTCTCCTCTCCCTGCCCTACTAACCTAAAATGAGCATCTCCCAGGAAAGGTCCAGGGACCTTCGCTCAACCCAAGTTTCCTGGGGACAATGAGTAAGGAGATTGAACCCCACAAATATTTAACTTGTAAATAGTTTCTTATTATTATCAGGCTTATAATGTCTTTTCTCATCCCAGGATTACATAGCAATTTGCCTCAATAACTTCTAGTTCTAACAGTTTCATTTTTCATACTTAATTTTTAAACAAACTAACAGTTTATGTTGATGCACAGTAAGAGGAGAATTTAATATTTTCCTCAAAATAATTGATGAAAAATCCTTTATTAAATAAGCCTCAATTACCCTTTGGAAGTTTTCTTTTGTGTATGATTAAAATAGCCTCCCTTCCCTCCTTCCTTTCTTTCTTTCCTTCTTCTTTCCTTCCTTCCTTCTTTCCTTCCTTCCTTCTTTCCTTCCTTCCCTTTTTCTCTTTCTTTCTTTCTTTCTTTCTTTCTTTCTTTCTTTCTTTCTTTCTTTCTTTCTTTCTTTCTTTCTTTTCTTTCTTTCTTTCCTTTCTTTCTTTCATCTTTCCAGGTAACACATTTGTACTGTTAAAAATTAGAAAATACAGGTCAACATCTTTGACCCATCCCCCTGCACTCTGTATATAAACTGTGGGAACAGAATATTGATGACTTTGATTACTGACAACTTTGAAGTTACTATTGCTGTTATATTGTATATATGTTTTAAAACTTACTATGAAATTATGGCTTCTCTTCTTATATCCTCTTTATTTTGTCTCTTCACTAATATTTGTTGGATTAATAGTTGTGGGGTTAATTTTATGTGTCAACTTGTCTTGGCTACTGAGTGTCTTGATATTTGGTCAAACATTATTCTGGGTGTTTCTATGAGCGTGTTTTTAGATGAGATTAACATTAAATTGTTAGACTTTGAGTAAAGCAGATTTCCCTCTTTAATGTGTGTGGGCTTCATCCAATCAGTTGAAGGCACAAACAGAACAAAAACATAGTCCTGTTCTGAGCAAGAAAGAATTGCTGGCAGCCTGCCTTCAGATTTTTATCTAAAACATTGGTTCATTCTGATTCTACAGCAAACTTCAGACTGGAACTGCAGCATCAGCTCTCCTGGGTTTCCAACCAGCTGGTCCACCCTTCAGATTCTGGACTCGCCAGTTGCCATAATTGTGTGAGTCAATCCTTAAAGTGCTCTCTCTCTCTCTCTTCTTTTTAAAAGTATTCCTATTAGTTTTAATCTTCCAGTTATCCTTTAAGTTTTTAAAGTATTTTTAAGGTGAAATTCATGTAAAATAAAATTTACCATTTTAAAGTGAACAATTTATTGACATTTAGTACAGTAACAATGTTTGCAACCATGATGTTTGCAATGTGTATCTCTTAATCTTTACATGATGTATTGGTCTATAGAATTTTTTGCATATAATTTTTTCAACTTTTGGTATCTGGGTTATTAGTCTGTGTTGTTAAAATGTGGTGGGAGTTTCCCATGATTTGTGTTCCATGGAATGGTTTGCATAACATAGGATATATACATTTTCTTTTTGAATGATAAAATAAAAGAATCTTTTGGCCCTTGAGATGTTTTAAAAGAGGTCATTGTTTGATATTGGAATATAAGGGCATTTAAGATATTCCTTAATTATTTTAGACATATACTATCAAGTTTTAAAAATTAGTATATTATTGTGAATATCAGGGTCTTAACATTTTACTGTCTTCCAAAATCTATTTTTGTTCTGGTCAGGTTTTAAATCAAAGCAGAACTATTATGAGTTATATAGAATGAGATATTCATTTAGGAATTAGATCTTACCCCATTGTCGGTGTTGGTGGAGAAGTCTTTGCAAAATGGTTGTCTGTATGTGGCATTGAAGTTGATCAGCCTGAACAGCAGTTGGGAAGAAAGGATGGCAATGCTCCAGCTCATAACAAGATGGCACAGACGCTGCTCCTCTCCTCTCAAGACAAATAAACTGGAAATAATGCAACAAGTAATTACAAAAGGTGTCTCAAAGGTGAAGAGAGGAAGGAATACTAGCTACAATCTAAGGATTTGAAGAATGACATTGCAATGAGTGGCTGGGTTTTAATTTTATCTGCTATACAATTCAGACTGGGTGCAAGAGAATCTTATAACTTAGCCATAGACAAGAGAAAATAAAGGGGAGAAGGGAAGCAAGGAAATCTTCATTGAATGGCCAAAAGACCAGTACATGGAATACCCAGAGGGCATGTGGTGGTAAAACTGTTACTGAGTCCGAGGTCATGCTGCTTTGCCACACAACAGGTCAATGAATCAAAAGACATTTGCTGGGGTAAGGAATAATGACTTTATTCAGAAAGCCAGCAGACTGAGAAGCTGGTGAACTAGTGTTCCAAAGAACCATCTTGCCTGGGTTTGGATGCTAGTTTCTTTTATAAAACAGAGAGGAAGAGGTAAAGTAAAAAAAGGTGATAAATTGTTGCAAATATTTCCTGGTTCTGACCAGACTCTGGAAGTGTTGTGATAATTTCTTCTTTCCTGCAGCCGTTCATGGGTGGGCCTGGGCAGCATGCTTCCTGTGAGCTAAACAACATATTTTGGCTTAACACTCAGGCATGGGAGGCAGGGTTCCCAGGGATGGGCCATTATTATACTTTAAGCTATAGACAACATCCATTTAGTGATTAACTTATAGCGAAAGCAATAGAATACAAAGGTAAAAGTAGAGGCAACGGATGCAGTATTGAGTCAGATTTGTTCTTTCCTATTACAAAACAATCTATGGGGCAGTGACAGCTGATCTGTTCACAAGAGCATTTCCGGGTGGAACCCAACAGCCCTGCCCCCACCCACTTGCTGCCGCTGGTTTGATCTGTTCAGAATGTGGAAGTCAGCAGAACACTAGAGGGCTTCCACGCCTGTACACTAAACTTAAACAAGGTGACTGGTGCTAAAATAGCAGGTTTAACATAATATAATATAACATATTATATTGTAACATAATATCTGAAATATCCAGAATATAATAAAAAGTCATACCAAAAATCAGGAAAATCATGACTTAAATGAAAAAGGCAGTCAAGAGACACCACACTGAGATGAACCTGAGAAGTCGGTTTTGTCTGACAAAAATATTAGAGCAGCCATCACAGAATTGCTTAAACAAGTAGATAAGAATTCCCTTGGAACAAATGAAAAAAAAAACACAAAAAAACAAGAGCACAACAAAGAAACAGAACTTAAGGGAAAAGAGCCAAATAGAAATTATAGAACTGAAAAATATAAAACCAAAGTAAAGGACTTGCTGGAAGGGCTCAGTAGGAGCATGAACATGACAGAATACAGACTTCATGGAAATAGGTAACAGAATGTACTCAGTTTGAACAAGACAGCAAATGGACTGAAAAGAACAATGACAACAAAAACAGAGCCTCAGTGATATGAAACGATCATAAAAGATCTAAGATCTGTATCATTGAGTCCCAGAAAAATTGGGGAAAAAACGAGACATTGAAAATGTATTTGGACAAATAAAGGATTAAAATATCCCAAATTTGGTATAAGACAAACCCACAGAATCAGAAACTTGACCATACCCAACTAGGATAAAACCAAAGAAATTCATGCCAACACAAATCATATTTATTTTTTAAAATTTTTATTGGAGTATAGTTGATTTACAATGTTGTGCTAGTTTCTGCTGTACAGCAAATTGAATCACTTATATATATCCATATATCCACTCTTTTTTAGATTCTTTTCCCATATGGGTCATTACAGAGTATTGAGTAGAGTTCCCTGTGCTATACATCAGGTTCTTGTTAGCTATTTATTTTGTATATAGTAGTGTGTATATGTCAATTCTAATCTCCCAATTTATCCCCCTACCCCTTTCCCCCTGGTAACCATAAGTTTGTTTTCTACATCTGTGACTCTATTTTTGTTTTGTAAATAAGTTCATTTGTACCATTTTTTTAGCTTCCACATATAAGCGATATCATATGATATTTGTCTTTCTCTGTCTGACTTACTTCACTCAGTATTACAATCTCTAGGTCCATCCATGTTGCTGCAAATGACATTATTTTGTTCTTTTTTATGGCTGAATAATATTCCATTGTGTATATGTACCACATCTTCTTTATCCATTCCTCTGTTGATGGACATTTAGGTTGCTTCAATTGGTGAGAGTTCTGAGTCCAGGACACTGGGCTGCCAGAGAATTCCCAGACCCAGGGAATATTAATTGGTGTATGCTCTCCTGGAGGTATCCATCTTGACACCAAGACCTGGCTCCACCCAACTGCCTGCAGGCTCCAGTGCTGTACACCTCATGCCAAACAATGAGCAAGACAGGAACACAGTCCCACCCATCAGCAGCCAGGATGCCTAAAGTCATATGAAACTCACAGACACCCCAAAACTCACCATCGATATGGCACTGCCCATCAGAGGTAAAAGACTCAGCTCCACCCACCAGAGTTCAGGCACTAGTCCCTCCCACCAGGAAGCCTACACAGCCCCTGTACCAACCTCACCCACTGAGGGGCAGACAATGACCCTGCAGCCCATGGAAAGGAGACCACAAACACAGTAAGTTAGACAAAATGAGATGACAGAGAAATATGTTGCAGATAACATTCGAATTTCAGGGGTCCCAGAAGAAGAAGAGAAAGAGAAAGGGTCTGAGAAAATATTTGAACAGATTATAGTCAAAACTTCCATAACATGGGAAAGGAAATAGTCACCCAAGTCCATGAAGTGCAGAGAGTCCCATACAGGATAAACCCAAGGAGAAACAGGCCAAGACACATATTAATCAAACTAACAAAAATTAAATAGAAAGAAAAAATATTAAAGCAGCAAGGGAAAAGCAACAAATAACATACAACTAACATACAAGGGAAAAGCAACACATAATACAAGAGTAATGATAGTAAAGATGATCCAAGATCTCAAAAATAGAATGGAGGCACGGACTGAGAAGATATAAGAAATGTTTAACAAAGACCTAGAAGAACAAAACACCAAACAATCAGTGATGAACAACACAATAACCAAAATGAAAAATACACTAGACGGAATCAGTAGCAGGATAACTGAGGCAGAAGAATGGATAAGTGAGCTGGAAGATAGAATGGTGGAAATAACTGTCACAGTGCAGAAAAAAGAAAAAAAAATGAAAAGAAATGAGGACAGTCTCAGAGACGTCTGAGACAACATTAAACACACCAACATTCGAATTTCAGGGGTCCCAGAAGAAGAAGAGAAAGAGAAAGGGTCTGAGAAAATATTTGAACAGATTATAGTCAAAACTTCCATAACATGGGAAAGGAAATAGTCACCCAAGTCCATGAAGTGCAGAGAGTCCCATACAGGATAAACCCAAGGAGAAACAGGCCAAGACACATATTAATCAAACTAACAAAAATTAAATAGAAAGAAAAAATATTAAAGCAGCAAGGGAAAAGCAACAAATAACATACAACTAACATACAAGGGAAAAGCAACACATAATACAACTAACGTACAAGGGAAAAGCAACACATAACCTACTAGATTGCCTCCATGTCTTGGCTAATGTAAACAGTGCTGCGATAAACATTGGGCTGCATGTATCCTTTTGGATTATGGTTTCTCAGGGTATATGCCCAAAAGTGAGGTTGCTGGATCATACGGTAGTTATATTTTTAGTTTTTAAAGGAATCTCCAAACTGTTCTCCACAGTGGTTATACCAATTTACATTCCCACCAACAGTGTAGGAGGGTTCCCTTTGCTCCACACCCTCTCCAGCATTTATTTTTTGCAGACTTTTTGATGATGGCCATTCTGACTGGTGTGAGGTGATGCCTCATTGTAGTTTTGATTTACATTTCAAATAATTAATTAATTAATTAATTTCAAATTTGATAATTAGTGATGTTGAGCATCTTTTCATGTGCTTTTTGGCCATTTGTATGTCTTCTTTGGAGAAATGTTTACTTAGATCTGCCCATTTTTTGGTTGGGTTCTTTGTTTTTTGACATAGAGCTGCATGAGCTATTTGTATATTTTGGAGATTAATCACTTGTTGATTGCTTTGTTTGCAAATATTTTCTCCCATTCTGAGGGTCGTCTTTTCGTTTTGTTTATGCTTTCTTTTGTTGTGCAGAAGCTTTTAAGTTTAATTCGGTCCCATTGTTTATTTTTATTTTCATTGCTCTAGGAGGAGGATCAAAAAGATATTGCTGCAGTCAATGTCAAAGAGTGTTCTGCCTATGTTTTCCTCTAAGAGTTTTATAGTGTTTGGCCTTACATTAGGTCTTCAATCCATTTCGAGTTTATTTTTATGTATGGTATCAGAGAGTGTTCTAATTTCATTTTTTTACATGTAGCTGTCCAGTTTTCCTAGCACCACTTATTGAAGAGGCTGTCTTTTCTCCATAGTATATTTTTGCCTTCTTTGTCATAGATTAGTGGACCATAGGTGTGTGAGTTAATTTCTGGGCCTTCTATCCTGTTCCATTTGTCTGTATTTCTGTTTTTGTGCCAGTACTGTATTGTTTTGATTACTGTCGCCTTGTAGTATAGTCTGAAGTCAGGGAGTCTGATTCCTCCAGCTCCATTTTTCTTTCTCAGGATTGCTTTGGCTATTCAGGGTTTTTTGTTTTTCCATATAAATTTTAGAATGATTTGTTCTAGTTCTGTGAAAAATGCTATTGGTAATTTGATAGGGATTGAACTGAATCTGTAGATTGCTTTGGGTAGTATAGTCATTTTGACAATATTAATTCTTCCAATCCAAGAACATGATATACCCTTCCATCTGTATCATCTCTGATTTCTTTCATCAGTGTCTTATACTTTAAGAATAGAGGTCTTTTGTTGCCTTAGGTAGGTTTATTCCTAGGTATTTTATTCTTTTTGATGTGATGGTAAATGGGTTTGTTTCTTTGATTTGTCTATCTAATCTTTCATTGTTAGTGTATAGGAATGCAAGAGATTTCTGTTTATTAATTTTGTATCCTGACACTTTACCAAATTCATTAATGAGCTCTAGTAGTTTTATGTTAGCATCTTTAGGATTTTCTATGTATAGTGTCATGTCATGTGTAAACAGTGACAGATTTAGTTTTTCTTTTCCAATTTGAATTTCTTCATTTCTTTCTTCTCTGATTGCTGTGGCTAGGACTGCCAAAACTATGCTGAATACAAGTGGTGACAATGGACATCCTTGCCTTGTTCCTGATCTTAGAGGGAACACTTTTGGCTTTTCACTGTTGAGAATGATGTTAGCTGTGGATTAGGACAAATCATATTTAAACTTCTGAAAACTAAGGAAATTACCCTAAAAACTACCAGAGAGAAACAACATATTTCCTATGGAGTAACACCAATTCAAATAACAGCAGATGTCTCATCTGCTAGTATGGAAGACAGAAGGAAGTGGCATAATATTTTTCATGTGCTGAAAGACAGAGTTATTATTTGATGTTCTTATATATTTAAATTTTTTGGATGAAAAGTTACTTTAGTTATATTCATTCTACTTTTTTAATAGTAAGAGTATCCTTGGACTTGAATTGTCTTCTAAGTATAGTTTTGACTTTTTATTTATTTTTTCTGTAATCTAAGTAGTCTATAGCATGTTTTTATTTATTCTTCATTTAAGAGTCTTTAAAAAATAATCACTAAAATAATTAGGTTACTAATTTATAGTTTAATATTTATTTATTGCTTTTATATACCTTTCAATTATATGATCAATTTTATTAATAATATATTATTGAAAATTATTTGTATACTTTATGGGTAAGTAAAATTATTTGTTTCTATAGAAGAATGCTTGTTAGAGAATCAATTTGCACTTTTTAAATTTATTTGGTCACCTCTGGAAGGATTAGTCACTAGAGAACAGAATGTGTTCCCACATACCATTATACAAAGTAGTGACTCTCTTTGGTCTAAAGTACCTGGATTATTTGGAGTTGGTCAAACTCTATTATTAAGGAAATATTAAATGAATTAAGGCTTAATAGGTTTCACTTCTAAGATGTAGAATGCTGAAAACCATATCACTCTTACCCTCACCACAAGAAAACCTGGACAAATTGCAAATTAATGACTTTTCTTGAGCTAATCAGAGAACAGAGGTCATAAGGTGAATAGTTAACCTGAAATCTACAGTGAGAGACAGTACATTGCAAGGAGACAAAGCCAGATGATTTACCTGGACAAGAAGCCATGGAATGCTAAATATGCCAGTAAGAAAATCAAAGTAGACATTTTAAACGAATTTCTGAAGGCCAATTGTGGGCTAACATGAGAGAGTGACAGACTCTAAGGACTGAAAACTTAGGGATCTTAACACTTTCTTGCAGGCTATTTCTCCAGGAACTCCATCAGGCTCCCACAGAGAGGACTGAGGAAACCCCAGAGAAAACCACCCACCTGTGGTCTGGCCGGGGAAGGGAAACAGCAGCCATAGTGAAATCTGCCCAAACCCATCACTACTATGAATGAAAAGCCTAAACTTCAGGTGAAAGGTAATAAAAACTGTAGCCTAAGGGTACTTGTGGGAACCCACTACAGCTGGGGGAGGGGGAGGAGGGTAAGGGAGGGAACAAATCTCTACCAATGGGAGAGAGGCAGGTATACATACTAGGCCCAGAATTCATCTAGTGGGGGAAGGATCACTTGTAAAGACCAAACCCCAAGATGAATATTCACAGTGCCTACCTGAGACTGAGGCTTAAGAAAAACATCAGAAAACATAACCACACTATGTTAACAGGCATTGGGTTAAAATAACAACTAGGAAAGCTAAGAGAATCAGACTGACTGTAAGGCACAGTATAACAGAAGGACCCCAAACCAAGAGAGAGAAATACAAGGAATCAGAGGGATTTGAACCTTTAGTGTACTTAGAGTATCCACAGCAACCACGAACTTTAAACCCAGCCCAACTCTGTTTGAACTTGATTAACACATACCCCTTTATCAAAAGCCTAGCAGAAGAGAAGTTACACTCACTCTAAGTATAAAAAAATATTTACCTCAGTATGTACTCTCCTCTGTAACAGGTCTAGATTTCAAGAAAAAATGAAGAGGCGTACAAAGGAGCAAGGACAAGTAACAATGATCAGAACCAGACTTGGATATGGCACAGGTGTTAGAGCTATAAGACAGGCCATTTAAGAGAACTATGATTAATATTTAAATAGAAAAGGTAGAAAACATGCAAGATCAGATGGATAATTTCATCAAGAGATGGCAACTATGAAAATCACTTGGAAATGTGAGAAATCAGAAGCACACATGATTTCCCTGAAGAATGCCTTCAATGGGCTTATCAGTAGACCTGACACAGTTGAAAAAAAAATCAGGGAACTTGAAGACAGGTCAATAGAAATTACCCCAACTGAAATACAAAGAGTAACAAAGTAGAAAAAAATGGGACAGAGCATCCAAGAGCTGTGGGATAATATTAAATGGCCTTACACAAATTAGAGTCCCAGAGAGAGAAGAAAGAACATGGGTCTGAAGACATACATATTTGAAGAAATAACACAGAACGTTTCAAAATTAATAACATACACTAAACCAGAGATCCTTGAAGTTCAGAAATCAAGAATAATACATAAAATAGCACCTGGCCACAGGCACAACATATTTCAAACCTCTGAAAACCAAAGATGAAGAGAAAATTTGAATGCAACCAATGATTCAATGGGTAGATGCTGTCAGAAGCCACATTCCCATTCTCACCAATACTCATAACAACACATACATAGGCCTTTAAGTTCTGATAGTTCAAAACCCTCTAGAAGACATTTTGGAGAATAAGGAATCTAGATAAAGGCTTTTAAAATTATTTTTTAAGGAACGTCCATACTGTTCTCCATAGTGGCTGTATCAATTTACATTCCCACCAACAGTGCAAGAGGGTTCCCTTTTCTCCATAACCAATAAAGACTTTATTAAAAGAGAGCTTCTAGAACTCAAGGGAGAAAATTTGTCTGTGACTTTGCATCCCCTGTGTTAGGATCTCTGAGTCCATCCTAGAAGACGTTTCTGAGATGCCTGAGACCACACATCCCACACTGTCTATCTCCCTTGAATAACTAAACACCTTATCCTTTGCATTTTCTATTTTATTTCCTTTCTTACTATAAAGATGTTTAAATTGGAATGCAATACATAAAATTGCACACACCATAAGTGTTCAAAGTGTTATCATAAAGTGAATATGTCCATACAGCCAATATAGAAAAGAGTACTACCATTGTTCCAGAAGCCCCCTTCTTGCCCCCATCACTAACATCTCCAACCTCCCAAAGTTAAACACTGTCCTGAACAAACACCATAGATTAATTTTCCTAATTTTGAACTTTATATAAATGTAATAAGTCAGGATTTACTCTTTTGTGTCAGGCAGCTTTTGGGGAATGTTTGTGAAATTTACCTATACTTCAGAGTAGTTTTATTTTCTTCATTTTCATTGGTAAATAGTATTCCATTGTATAAAAATACCACAGTTCATTTATCTATCTTTCCACTTTGGGGCTGTTTCAAATAATGCTTTTAAGAACATGTTTGAAGAAGTCTTTTGGTGAACACAATTCTGCTTCTGTTGAGTACCTACCAGAGGTGAAATTTCTGTCCTATGATATTCAGGTGCTTCGTTTTAGTGACATGTCAAACAGTTTTCCAAAGTGACTATATCAGTTTACATTCCCATCAGCAGTGAATGAATTTTCTACTCTCTTTGCAAATATGCCAATTAAAAGATAATTTCAGCCATTCTGATGGGTGTGCAGTGATATCTTATTGTGATTTGTTATATTTTCCTGATAACTAAAAGGTTGTAAAATTGTCCAATGGGTATGAAGTATTTAAAGAATGTTTATTAAATAAACTATTAAAGAACACAATGAATGAAGTACAAGGAAAGGCATGGCTTCAATTAAAATTATACATTCCCTGTTTTGTGGCAGGAGAATTCCTCTAATCATTGAGTCCCATGGTCCCATTTATGTGAAAGTGTATCACCAATGGGGCTTAGCTTTGTCTGAACCTGCCATTCATCCTTCAGAGCCATTGCAACCAGCCCTCCTCCTTACATGGGCTTGAGGACACCGGGCCCCAGACTGTTCTCAGACATTGTGAGTTCTTCAGCTCTGTCCTTTTGTCGGCACTTACTTGTGTCGTTGACATATGACGAAATAAGACATAGGAACTAGCCCTCTCTCTGTGCAGTGCTGGCACATGTGTTCCAAGTGAGCACACTAGTTGAGGCCAACTGGAAGCAGCCAAGAGTGAAGAGTGCCAGGGATCAGCTTAATGAAGCCAGTGTTTTGGGGGCACACCAAGTGTCATAACTGAGGAACTCAGTGTGACTATCAGTCTCAAAGGGCAGGGTCTGGAGAGTATCAAAGCCAGGCATTCCAGAGCTGGGGAAGGGAGAAGACCCTTTTGTGCCACTGTCCTCAGCAGAGTCTTATGCTGGTGAAGCTCAGGGGCTCTCACTCATGGTCGCATTCACTGTATCTCATCTTTGTGCCCATGTCATCATGATGAGAGTGTCTTATTTCTTCTCTGATGCTTGGTGAGGCTGATACTGAGTTCTGTGATTTTCCTTGAAAGAGGAAAACATTGTTTCCTCAGAATGTAATCACTAGTATCAGAATAGTGTAGGCAGTGGTTGATTGTAGTTGACATATGTAGTGACACCAGCACTGCCTTATACCTAAATGTTGTATTTCTTTATTCTCGCTCTAAATTAGCATCCTGTAGATACTCAGGTAACAATTAATATGTTAGTTAATCTAAGGTATACCTAAATGAAAAAATTTATATTTTCTGCTTTATAATTACAATGATGACCACATGAAAACCAAGCTTCTCTTTTAATTATTTTCTCTCTCTCTCTCACTTTTTTGTCCACAAGAGACAGCTCAGTGACAGAAAGAATATAAACTCCATAGTTATTCACACCTGGCTTAGAATCTTTGCTCTGCCAACTACTAGCTTTATCATCTTGTATAATTTAAACTGATTCTGAATTTCTTTATCCGTTGATGTATATTATAATACCTGTGTTCTAATATGGAGGAATTACATGAGATGTTAAAGCAGCCAGCATAAAATTAGTGTTCAAAATAGTAATTCATCCTCCTCCTTTCTGCTTCGGGGTCTTATTATCATTCCCAGTTGATGGGTGAAAGCCATCACCACTGAAAGGAATGATGATCCAGTAATAGTTTTAGACACTTAACAGGGAAATTCTGGAACCCAATCTGTTAATACCAGGTGAGCTCCAACCTATATATATTTTTATTCTGCTACAAAACTTCTAGTCAATTGTGAAATTTAAACATACAAAGTAAATCCAATGTCAGAGAAAAAGCAATCCCTTGGTCTTGTTGCCTCATTCTTGAATGATTGCAATGTCTTCCAGAGCATGGCCTTACTTTCAGGCTTTCTCTCTATCCTGCGCTCACATCTCTACCAGATTAATATTCCTCCAGTTTTCCTCTCATAGTCCCTCTTCTTGCTCACAATCTTTCAATGGTTCCCTGTGCCTAAGGATAGATGTTCCAACCTGTTCACTTGCCATGTGAGGACTCTTTTCATTTGGTCAACTCAACTTTCTGCCTTTATACCCCATCATGTTTTATTAAAATATTCTGGTTTTGCAGGAATGAAGACTCTGACCTGTGACCACACATTTAATGTTCCTGTTTCATTGTCTTGGCTAATGTAATATGTGGCAGACCCTGAAATTTTAACACTCCATAGATAGTGTTCCTCACCTGACTTTAACCTTGGCAGGTGTCAGAGGTAGCTAGGTGCTTACTTATAACAGTAGCTGGATAAATGGGTTCCTGTATCAAAAATGTTTGCAGGGAATGACTGAACCTTAAAAAAGGTTACAGTTGTACTGTTAACTCAAACAGTTATTACACAGCAAGCTAAATACCAGATGTTTGGGTAATTAATGGAAACTGAATACCTTCTACTTGGTATTTAGTGGTAATTCTTGATCACCTTATCTGGGTGACAATAATCACTTTATTATTACCTGGACCCTTTTCTCCATGTATTTACCTCATTCTGATAATTCTCTTCTATGAGTCCTTTGTGATCACAAATCTTCATGACTATTGTCTTGGCATTCTTTCTAGTTAGAATTTACATTTTAACAGATTTTACATTTTAACAATTCTTGTTATTAATAGTTACATTAAAGCAATTAATGTTGAGTTTGAATTTTGTAGTTCCTATTTCTGCCAAGGTTTCATCAAGTCGTATATGTATATGAAGCATGTACATAGTAAACAGAGTTTTCCAATTTAACCCATGATTAAAACTAAAACCACCAGGAACAACTTATGTACCATTTTTGCTCATCTTTTCCGAGTTATAATTAGCAACTCCATTTTGGGGGACAGTATGCAGAAATCTTGCTTAAAAAATGAGTTGTGCTTGGACCTAATGGCTAGGGACAGTTAATTTCTTGCAGTCTCTGTGGTGGCTGTGTAATAGGGAAGAACAAATCTGACTCCTTATTAGATCTGTTCCTTTTACTTTAACCTCTATGCTCTGTTGCCTGTGCTTAGTCATGCTGGCTCTGCACCTTTCATAAAAGAATGTTGCCTGTAGCCTGGAGTATACAGGATAGCTATTCTCAAGGCTCCGACCTTAAAGAGTCCATTCAAAAAGAGATAAAAAGTTGCAGAACAGAGAATAACATTTGTCTTGTTCGAGGTTTACAGGAACATCTTGACCTGACCTACGTCCAACACCAAGAAGTTCGCAACAACTAACCACACCCTTCCCTCACTTTGCTTTGACAAAACACTTCGAGGAGTCTGGGGCTTGAGCCACTGATCTCCTTGCATGGTCCTGCAATAAACCTTTCTCTGCTCCAAACTCTGATGTTTCTGTTTGTTTGGCCTCACTTTGCATGGAGCACATGAAATTGCTTTTGGTAACAGTTGGGTGGTTGGAGAAGTTTTCAAAGCTGCTGCTCCAGCCAGTCTCTCGATGTCTGAGGTAGTTTTCTCACTGTGTGCATCCCGGGAGGTACACAAACCTCCAGGTTACTAGTCAGTAGGATCTGTGGGAAACATATGTAACAATAGGTTGAAGGCTTCTGAAATACAATTTAAAAAATAGACACTGAAGAACCTTGTCATTGAGAATGTAGACAGTAGTCTGAATGCTCTTACTATGCTTTGCACCTTGTAAATTTAGTTGTTAATTATATTGTTTGGTAATACTGTTAAAAAGTTTAATAAATCCCTTCAGCAGCAATGAGCTCAAATATTAAAATAAATGTTTGATAACAAAGTAAGTACTAAAATTAGTCTCTCAAGAATGTTAACAAACATGCACAAAATGCAGACATAACAATTATGAGGGCTATATTAAAAACCACAGAAAAACTGGAGGGCAGAAAATGCATCAATATCTATTTCAAAAATAAGTTCTTATTTTAAGAAGACTGCACTCAAAGATGATGTTTTAACAAATGTATCTTCAGAAGGAACACTTACGTATTACTCAATAAAGCACAACTTTTCATTTAGATCAGATGACTCATTTTCCAAAATAATATATTTTAAATTCTAATATTTCTTGCATACATGCTAAAGGAAAAGTGATTGATGAAAACGAATTGGCTCTGTTATGAGAAAAACTTTTCTATCAGTTGAATAATATGAAAAACAGAGAGAATTTCTAAGAAATAAACCTATACCAAAAGGAGAAATCTAAGTGAAAAAAATTTTAAGCACGAGGATAATGACCCCACAGGGAAACACAGAACTGCAGGAGAAGATAAAGAACAATAGAAAAGGTATATAAAAAAGAAACATGTTTTGAGGTTTTAGAACTATTGGAAAAAATGTAAAATTACTAATTTTTGTTAGAATAAGTCAAGAATGCCATTAGAATATCTAGGATAAATTCTGAATGAAAAATGAAAGCATGTATGTCATAAGTTAATAGAAAAAAATAATAAAAATATCTAATTTGTTCAGAAGGTAAACAGACAAAAGGGAACATTAAAGAGGTATATAGAAAACAAATAGTAAGATGATAGATAATAGACCAAATGTGTCAATATTTATATAAAATTGTTTAAAGAGTCCATATAAAATAGCATGCTTTTCAGAAATGACTAAAGAAGGGATATTTGATAACTTGGAGATTATTAATATTAAAAAAAAAATTTTGTTCTGCAAAAACCCATGTAGAGAGGATGAAAGACAAACTACAGACTGGGTGAAAATATTTGCAAACCACATATCCAGCAGAGTACTAATACATATAATATATAAATAACTCTAAACATTTAACAGGTTAAAAAATCAATTAGAAAATGACAAATACATGAACAGAAATTTCACCAAAGAAGTATACAAATGGCAAATAAGCCCATAATATGATGTTCAGTATAATTAGCCACCAAGGAAATGCAAATTAAAACCACAATGAGATATCAGTATAGATATATCAGATGGCTAAAATAAAATTTAAAAAATTGTGGCAACACCAAATACTGGTGAGACTGGGGACTCCTATATTACTGTTGGAAATATAATATGATCCATCATTCTAGAAAACAGTCACTCAGTTTCTTGTGAAATTAAACATACAATTACCATACGACCCAGCAGCTGCACTCTTGGGAATGAAATAAAATGAAAACTTAGGTTCACACAAAAAAATCATACATGAATGTTCATGGCAGCTTTATTCATAATAGCCAAGAACTGCAAACAGCCAAGCTTTCCTTAAACAAGTGAATGGTTAAACTATGTTAAAGGCTTACCATTAAATACTGTTCAACAATTAAAAAGAATGAACTTGTGAGAGGTGCAACGCTGGATGAATCGCCGTGGAATTTTGCTGGGTGAATAAAAAAGCTAATTCAAAAATGTTACATATTGTATGATTCTATTTATGTAACTTTAAAAAAAGACATCATTTTAGAAATGAAGAACAGATTTGCTCTTGACAGGGTTTAGGGACAGGAGGAGGGTAGGTGTGAAGAATGTGAGTTTGGTTATAAACAGGCAACAGCAGGGATCCTTCTGGTGATGGAGCTGTTTATTTGTTAGCAAAACAACAAATAAACAGCTGTGGTGGTGAATACGCAAACTTATCATGTGACAAAATTGTATAGAACTCAATACACACACCACACAAAAGAGTACAAGTAACACTGGGAAATATTAATAAGTTTGGTAGATATCATCTTGGCTGTGATAGTATACTATAATTTTGCAAAATGTTACCTTTGAGGGGAACTTTGTAAACTGTACACAGGATCTCTCTGAATTATTTCTTGTAACTGCATAGGAATCTTCAACGATCACAATAAAATTTTTCAGTTAAAAAGAGGAAATAGGGCTTCCCTGGTGGCACAGAGGTTGGGAGTCCGTCTGCCAATGCAGGGGACGTGGGTTCGTGCCCCGGTCCGGTTCGTGCCGCGGATCAGCTGGGCCCGTGAGCAATGGCCACTGAGCCTGGGCGTCCGGAACCTGTGCTCCGGAACGGGAGAGGCCACAACAGTGAGGGGGTACAGTGAAAAAAAAAAAAGAAAAAAAAAAAAGAGGAAATAGTAGTAAATGTCATGAAAGATGTTCTACTCCTCTACACTAGGGACTATATAATACTATTACTATAAATGAAAGGAGAACAATATAAATGGAGGGGACATATCATGTTAATGGAAGGGAGGACTTGATATGGCAAAGATGTCATTTCCCCCCAAGTTATTCCATCCAAAGCAATCTTAATCAAAATCCCAACTTGTTTTCAGAAAATTGACACACTAATTCTAAAATGTCCAGGAAAATGCAAAATGCCAAGAACAACTCAGGCAAACTTGAAGAGCAGAAGGAATATTCTGGAGGACTTGCAACATCAACTATTAAGACATTTTAAAATTGCAATAATTAAGACTTTGTCCTAGTGGTGAAAGAACAGACAAATAGATATATTGGAGAAAACATAGGGTCCAGAAATGGATACACACATATACCATCATGTATTTTATGACAAAGGTGACACTCCAGTGTAGTGTATAAAAGTTATTTTTAACATATTGTATTAATTGGCTACCATGTGCAAGAAATAGTGTATCTTGATCCCCTACATCCCAGCTTACACAAAAATCAATTTCAGTTGGATTAATCATGTAAATATAAAAAGTGAAACTATAAAACTTTAAGAATATAACATAAATATTGGGATGGCCAAAATGTTTGTTCTTTTTTTTCTGTAAGATGGCTCTAGTAGCACTTAGTTGTCTTTAACGTCATGGGAAACAATTTTGTTAGACTGTATGTGACAGCTGTCATATGAGCGTGCATTTAAAAAAAGACATCAAAATTGGTGAATTTTTGTGGAGCCCTTTTAATACTGAAGATGGAAGAAAAAAGCAACATTTTCGGTATATTATGCTTTATTATTTCAAGAAGGGTAAAAGCACAACTGAAACGCAAAAAAAAGATTTGTGCAGTGTATGCAGAAAGAGCCGTGACTGAGCAAAGGTGTCAAAAGTGGTTTGCGAAGTTCTGTGCTGGAGATTTCTTGCTGGAGGATGCTCCAGAGTTGGGTAGACCAGTTGAAGTTGACAGCAAACAAATTGAGACATTAATTGAGAACAATCAACGTTATACCACACAGGAGAGAGCCAACATACTCAAAATATCCAAATCAAGAGTTGAAAATCATTTGCACCAGCTTGGTTATGGTCATAGCTTTGATGTTTGGGTTCCACATAAGCTAAGCAAAAAACACCTTCTTGACCATATTTCTGCATGTGATTCTCTACTTAAACATAAGGAAAACATTCTATTTTTAAAACAAATTGTGACGGGAGGTGAAAAGTGGCTACTGTACAAAAAAATAATGTGGGACGGAAGAGATCATGGGGCAAGTGAAGTGAACCACCACCAACCACACCAAAGGCCAGTCTTCAACCAAAAAAGGTGATGTTGTGTATATGGTGGGATTGGAAGGCAGTCCTCTATTATGAACTCCTTCTGGAAAACCAAACGATTAATTCCAACAAGTACTTCTCCCGATTAGCCAACTGAAAGCAACTCTCGATAAAAAGTGTCCAGAAGTAGTCAACAGAAAATGCATATTCTTCTATCAGGATAATGCAAGACCGAATGTTTCTTTGACGACCAGGCAATAACTGTTACAGCTTGGCTGGGAAGTTCTGATTTATCCACCATATTCACCAGACATAGCACCTTCGGATTTCCATTTATTTCAGTCTTTACAAAATTCTCTTAATGGAAAAAATTTCAGTTCCCTGGAAAACTGTAAAAGGCACCTGGAAGAGTTATTTGCTCAAAAAGAAAGTTTAGGAAGAAGGAATTATGAAGTCACCTGCAAAATGACAGAAAGTAGTGGAACAAAAGGGTGAATACTTTGCTCAATAAAGTTCTTGGTGAAAATGAAAAATGTGTCTTTTACTTGTACTTAAAAATCAAAGGCACTTTTTAGCCAACCCGATATATCTTCATGACTTGCTGGTAAGCAAGTATTCTTTTTTTTATTTTTTAACATCTTTATTGGAGTATAAATGCTTTACAACGGTGTGTTAGTTTCTGTTTTACAACAAAGTGAATCAGTTATACATATACATATGTTTCCATATCTCTTCTCTCTTGCATCTCCCTCCTTCCCACCCTCCCTATCCCACCCCTCTAGGTGGTCACAAACCACCTAGCTGATCTCCCTGTGCCATGTGGCTGCTTCCCACTAGCTATCTATTTTACGTTTGGTAGTGTATA
>NC_041215.1:37224232-37225411 GCF_002837175.3 Physeter macrocephalus | reverse complement strand
TTTCCATTTCTCTAGGAGGGGGGTCAAAAAGGATCTTGCTGTGATTTATGTCATAGAGTGTTCTGCCTATGCTTTCCTCTAAGAGTTTGATAGTGTCTGGCCTTACATTTAGGTCTTTAACCCATTTTGAGTTTATTTTTGTGTATGGTGTTAGGGAGTGTTTTAATTTCATACTTTTACATGTAGCTGTCCAGTTTTCCCAGCACCACTTATTGAAGAGGCTGTCTTTTCTCCACTGTATATTCTTGCCTCCTTTATCAAAGAATAGGTGACCATATGTGTGTGGGTTTATCTCTGGGTTTCCTGTCCTGTTCCATTGATCTACATTTCTGTTTTTGTGCCAGTATCATATTGTCTTGATTACTGTAGCTTTGTAGTATAGTCTGAAGTCAGAGAGCCTGATTCCTCCAGCTCCATTTTTCGTTCTCAAGATTGCTTTGGCTATTTGCAGTCTTTTGTGTTTCCATACAAATTGTGAAATTTTTTGTTCTAGTTGTGTAAAAAATGCCAGTGGTAGTTTGATAGGGATTGCATTGAATCTATAGATTGTTTTGGGTAGTAGTCATTTTCACAATGTTGATTCTTCCAATCCAAGAACATGGTATATCTCTCCATCTATTTGTATCATCTTTAATTTCTTTCATCAGTGTCTTATAATTTTCGGCATACAGGTCTTTTGTCTCCTTAAGTAGGTTTATTCCTAGATATTTTATTCGTTTTGTTGCAATGGTAAATGGGGGTGTTTTCTTAATTTAACTCTCAGATTTTTCATCATTAGTGTATAAGAATGGCAGAGATTTGTGTGCATTAATTTTATATCCTGCTACTTTCCCAAATTCATTGATTAGCTCTAGTAGTTTTCTGGTAGCATCTTTAGGATTCTCTATGTATAGTATCATGTCATCTGCAAACAGTGACAGCTTTACTTCTTCTTTTCCGATTTGGATTCCTTTTATTTCTTTTTCTTCTCTGATTGCTGTGGCTAAAACTTCTAAAACTATATTGAATAAGAGCGGTGAGAGTGGGCAACATTGTCTTGTTCCTGATCTTAGTCGAAATGGTTTCAGTTTTTCACCATTGAGGATGATGTTTGTCATATATGGCCTTTATTATGTTGAGGAATGTTCCCTCTATGCCTGCTTTCTGGAGGGTTTTTATCATAAATGGGTGTTGAATTTT
>NC_041215.1:37223298-37223918 GCF_002837175.3 Physeter macrocephalus | reverse complement strand
ACGTCTGGTGGTGTGTTTTGGGGTGTCTGTAGCCTTATTATGATTTTTGGCAGCCTCTCTGCTAATGGATGGGGCTGTGGTCCTGTCTTGTTAGTTTTTGGGCATGGGGTGTCTAGCACTGTAGCTTGCTTGTCCTTGAGTGATGCTGGGTCTTGGTGTTGAGATGGAGATCTCTTGGAGATTTTCGCCTTTTGATATTACATGGAGCTTGGAGGTCTCTTGTGGACCAGTGTCCTGAAGTTGGTTCTCCCACCTCAGAGACACAGCCCTGACACCTGGCTGGAGCACCAAGAGCCTTTAATCCACATGGCTCAGAACAAAAGGGAGAAAAAATAGAAAGGAAAGAAAGGAGGAAGGAAGGAAGGAAGGAAGAAAGGTAGGAAGGAAAGAAGGAAGGAAGAAGGAAAGGAAGAAAGGAAGGAGGAAAGAAAGGAAGGGAAAAAAAGGAGAAAGGAAGGAAGAAAGGAAGAAAGGAAGTAAGGAAGGAAGAAGGAAAGGAAGGAAGAAAGGAAGAAAGAAAGAAGATAAAATAAGGTAGGAAAAAATAAAGTTATTATAATAAAAAATAATTATTAAGAAGAAAATTTTTAAAAATTAAAAAAAAAAAAAAAAAAACGGGT
>NC_041215.1:37222133-37223027 GCF_002837175.3 Physeter macrocephalus | reverse complement strand
TGGTAAAAGTGGGGTGTTAAAGTCCCCTACTATGATTGTGTTACTGTCGATTTCTCCTTTTATGGCTGTTAGTATTTGCCTTATGTATTGAGGTGCTCCTATGTTGGGTGCATAAATATTTAAAATTGTTATATCTTCTTCATGGATTGATCCCTTGATCATTATGTAGTGTCCATCATTGTCTCTTGTAATAGTCTTTATTTTAAAGTCTATTTTGTCTGATATGAGAAATGCTACGCCAGCTTTCTTCTGATTTCCTTTTGCATGGAATATCTTTTCGCATCCCCTCACTTTCAGTCTTTATGTTTCCCTAGGTCTGAAGTGGGTCTCTAGTAGACAGCATACATATGGGTCTTGTTTTTGTATCCATTCAGCCAGTCTGTGTGTTTTGCTGGGAGCATTTAATCCATTTACATTTAAGGTAATTATTGATATGTATATTCCTATTACCATTTACTTAATTGTTTTGGGTTTTTCTTGTAGGTCTTTTCCTTCTCTTGTGTTTCTTGCCTAGAGAAGTTCCTTTAGCATTTGTTGTAAAGCTGGATTGGTGGTGCTGAACTCTCTCAGCTTTTGCTTGTTTGTAAAGGTTTTACTTTCTCCATCAAATCTGAATGAGATCCTTGCTGGGTATAGTAATCTTGGTGGTAGGTTTTTCTCCTTCATCACTTTAAATATGTCCTGCCACTCCCTTCTGGCTTGCAGAGTTTCTGCTGAAAGATCAGCTCTTAACCTTATGCGGATTCCCTTGCGTGTTATTTGTTGTTTTTCCCTTGCTGTTTTTAATATGTTTTCTTTGTATTTAATTTTTGATAGTTTGATTAATATGTGTCTTGGCATGTTTCTCCTTGGATTTATCCTGTATGGGACTCTCTGTGCTTCCTGGACTTGATT
>NC_041215.1:37221171-37222091 GCF_002837175.3 Physeter macrocephalus | reverse complement strand
GGGCAGGTCCACGTCTGGTGGTGTGTTTTGGGGTGTCTGTAGCCTTATTATGATTTTTGGCAGCCTCTCTGCTAATGGATGGGGCTGTGGTCCTGTCTTGTTAGTTTTTGGGCATGGGGTGTCTAGCACTGTAGCTTGCTTGTCCTTGAGTGATGCTGGGTCTTGGTGTTGAGATGGAGATCTCTTGGAGATTTTTGCCTTTTGATATTACATGGAGCTTGGAGGTCTCTTGTGGACCAGTGTCCTGAAGTTGGTTCTCCCACCTCAGAGACACAGCCCTGACACCTGGCTGGAGCACCAAGAGCCTTTAATCCACATGGCTCAGAACAAAAGGGAGAAAAAATAGAAAGGAAAGAAAGGAGGAAGGAAGGAAGGAAGGAAGAAAGGTAGGAAGGAAAGAAGGAAGGAAGAAGGAAAGGAAGAAGGGAAGGAGGAAAGAAAGGAAGGGAAAAAAAGGAGAAAGGAAGGAAGAAAGGAAGAAAGGAAGTAAGGAAGTAAGGAAGGAAGAAGGAAAGGAAGGAAGAAAGGAAGAAAGAAAGAAGATAAAATAAGGTAGGAAAAAATAAAGTTATTATAATTAATCCACATGGCTCAGAACAAAAGGGAGAAAAAATAGAAAGGAAAGAAAGGAGGAAGGAAGGAAGGAAGGAAGAAAGGTAGGAAGGAAAGAAGGAAGGAAGAAGGAAAGGAAGAAAGGAAGGAGGAAAGAAAGGAAGGGAAAAAAAGGAGAAAGGAAGGAAGAAAGGAAGAAAGGAAGTAAGGAAGGAAGAGTAGGAAAAAATAAAGTTATTTTAATAAAAAATAATTATTAAGAAGAAAATTTTTAAAAATTAAAAAAAAAAAAAAAAAAACGGGTCGGTCAGAACCCTAGGATAAATGGTGAAAGCAAAGCTATACAGACAAAATCTCACACAGAAGCA
>NC_041215.1:37220563-37220956 GCF_002837175.3 Physeter macrocephalus | reverse complement strand
GTAGGTCGTCCGAGGGCATCTGCTCTTCGCTCAGACAGGACGGGGTTAAAGGAGCAGCTGATTCGGGGGCTCTGGCACACTGAGGCCGGGGGGAGGGAGGGGTACGGATGCGGGGCAAGCCTGCGGCGGCAGAGGCCGGCGTGATGCTGCACCAGCCCGAGGCGCGCCGCGCGTTCTGCCGGGGAAGTTGTCCCTGGATCCAGGGACCCCGGCAGTGGCGGGCTGCACAGCCTCCCGGGAGGGGAGGTGTGGAGAGTGACCTGTGCTCGCACACAGGCTTCTTGGTGGCGGCAGCAGCGGCCTTAGCGTCTCATGCCCGTCTCTGGGATCCGCGCTGATAGCCGCGGCTCGCACCCGTCTCTGGAGCTCCTTTAAGCGGTGCGCTTAATCCCC
>NC_041215.1:37186514-37220050 GCF_002837175.3 Physeter macrocephalus | reverse complement strand
GGTGCAGGTCCGGTCCCTATTCTTTTGTCTCTGTTTTTTCTTTTGCCCTACCCAGGTACGTGGGGAGTTTCTTGCCGTTTGGAAGGTCTGAGGTCTTCTGCCAGCGTTCAGTGGGTGTTCTATAGGAGCAGTTCCACGTGTAGATGTATTTCTGATGTATCTGTGGGGAGGAAGGTGATCTCCGCGTCTTACTCTTCCACAATCTTCTCCCCTCCCTCGCAAGTATTCTTAAATTAGGAACAAAAGTGTTATTTTAAAATAGGGCTGACTATATTAAAATTGAGAATTTGTGTTTATCAGAGGATACTGTTAAGTGTTAAAAGGCCAGTGCATAGAACAAAGTTTATATATAATATATACATCTAACAATGGTCATTTGTCCAAAATATATAATACACAGCTTCACAGGGCAAAAGACATGAGCAAGCTTTGAAAGGGCCATAAACTTGTGAAAAAGTGAAAAATCCGTTAATCATCTGGGGAATGTAAATTAACACACAATAATTGTAGTTAGATTGTTTGCAAACACAGCCTCATTAATTTCTTAGTCTCTGCAGGCATGGCTTTTTTGAAATGAGAATTTGCTTTTCCTCCCATGAAAAGATAATGTTACTTTCCACAAGTACAACATGTTTTCATAAAAGACTCCAGAAGACCTTGAATCTGAGATGGCCTTGTAACTTGCTTTGGCCAGGAGAATATGGAAGAAGTGATGCTGTGGACCTCCTAGGAATGCTGCTGCCGCCATGCAAAGAAGGCCAGGCCAGCCCCCTTAAAGATGACAGAATATCTGGAGAGGGAGGCAGAGCCAACAACAACTACCAAATGTCAGACATGTGAGTGTGGCCATGGTGGACTGTCTAGTACCAGTTTAGCCTCTGGATGACTATAGCAGCATGAGTGTCCCCTGGAAAGACTAGCAAAAGCACTGCCCAGATGACAACAGGCCAAAACTTCTGACCCATGTAATTGGCCCATGTAGTAAAATAGTGGTTATTTTAAGCCTGTAAGTTTTGGTGTATTTTGTTACAAAGCAATCGCTAACTGAAACAATGATACAGCACTACACACACACCAGAGTTGCTAAAATGAAAATCAGAGGCAATACCAAATGCTAGCCCCAGAGCAGAGCATCTGTAACCCTTACACCCTAGTGGTGGAAATGCAAACTGGTACAGTCATTTTGGAACACCACTTGGCAGTATCTACCAAAGTTAAACATACACATACTCTAACTCTAAACATACACCATACTCTAAGCAATTCCACTCCTTAGTTACAGGCTCAAGATAAATGTATCCAAAACACATGTAAAAATGTTTATTACAGCACTATTCATAAAAGAATATTTGGGATTACCCAAATATTCTTCCAAAGTAGAATGGATAAAAAAGTAAATTGTGATATATTCTTACATTATACAGCTACAAGAACAATAAAACCACAACTACACACAACTATATGCATAAGCATCACAAACATAATTCTAAGAGAAAGATGCATAATTGCATTTATATAAAGTTCAAAAGTGAACAAAAATAGTCCATGGTGTTGGTAGTGAGGACAGTAGTTAAATTTGATGGAGGAGTGAGGGGAAGCAACACAAGGAGGCTTTCGGGGTGTTGGTAACGCTCTATTTCTTGATGTGAATGCTGGTTACATGGACCTATTTACTTTGTGAGAATTCATCAAACTGTATACTTATGATCCGTGCACTTTTGTGTATACATATTATACTTCAATAAATTTACAAAAACAAAAAAATGCATAATGAAAGAGAATACATTCTTCAGAATAATACTAGTGTCTTGGTATTAGAGACAGATATGACTAAAAAATTGGTTAAACAACATGAATAGAAACCAAGGATAAGAATTTAAGATACTATTTTATGACATCCACATAATCAATATAAATTTGGGGGGGTAATTTTTGCTTTAATGTTAATTTATATAGATTAAATATATATTTTTTAAGTTATTTTTAAAATAGTTTTTGAATAGGACAGTATGGTGGCTCCAACAATATAATACAACTAATTTGTACTCAATAAACAGTTATCAAACTTTACTTCTTTTTAATGTTTTCTCTCACTCTCAAAGTTTTCCTATTTTGAACCAAAAATTACATGGTCACACACCTATCATGCTCCACCTGTTTTTTCATATACTAACATCTGGGGTTTTATTTCTATTTGCTGATGGTTGCTCAGAGTTTGCTCTTAGTTGTTTTTTTCTTTTTTTTCTTGACCAAAACACTTTAATTTACAACTTTAATATACAATATGATGTCTGTAATTTCTTGAAATTCTCACCTGGCTCTTGGAAAGAGTTGAGTCTACATTTTCAGTCTTCATCATCAGGAAGGATACCTAACTCTTCATCCGTCCATTGGGAAGGATCTGGATATGGAGAGTGACCCAGCACAGCATCTGAGTCAGGCCAAAATCGCCAGAAAATCCAGAACCACATGATTGCACTGAAGAACTCCACCTTGATCACCTGGGATCTGGTCAGCTGGGAAAACTGTCTGTACCGGGGCTCGAGATGCAGACCTCCACCAGCATGACGGACTCCAGCGCCTTCTGCCACCTGCGCGCGGCAGCCCCTAAAGAAGTGGCCTCCAACGCCCGGGAAAGGCGCTTGCCGCGTCCGAGCCGACATGCCAACCCGCAACTGGACAGCAATCCCCAGGCCTCACCGCCGCCTCACGTCACTTCCCTTGGCGCCCCGCCCAGTCTTAGCTGATTTCTAAATTGTTTTTCTATAAAAGTTTTCTCTGTCTAATAAATTTCCTGGCTATTTGCTCCACTTGCTAAACCCAGATGTTTTGGGGTGTGCCTCGTCTTTCAGCTCTCCCTCTGGTTCTTAACTTCTCAGAATTCAAGTTTCCCTGCAAATCTCTTGAGGAAGTTGCATCTTCCCAGAGAAGACTGGGTTCTCCCTCTTCAACTCACACACAACACTTTCTTTCTGTGTTCAGGGCCATTAGGAGCCTTGGTCTGAAGGAATCCTATGGTGGTCCGTAGACCAGGTGATGTTGTTGCAGCCCATTCCCTGGGCTGGGAAGACCTGCCTCCCAGCAGAGCCTGGACGGTTGTAGGATGGTGTAGGGCTCTACGTGTGGCCTGGTAACCTCCTGGGTGGCCTCCTCCCACCCACACCCAGTGGTCTCCTCACCGTTTCCATGTGTAGGGCTGGCTCTGCCTCTGGTCACCTCTACCTGTTACCCCCTGACCCCGAAGGTTCTGGAGAAGTCCCCCCAACTCCTTGAACTCTGCCTTTGCCAATGTGGAATGCTCTCTCCCTCCTCTGACTGTCTTTGCCGTTTGAACCTTACTGCATTTACCTCTTTGTTTTTTACTTATTTTTATCTGTGGGTCTCCCGTCTTACCAAGTTCCAGATTACAGCTGTGATTTGAGATAAACCCGTTTCAACAACATAATCACAATATCAAAAAGGATAGTTATATTTAGTGCTTAATGGACACCTGACGTTATACTTGATTTAAAAAATAACCCTTACGCCAACTCTTACTATGTGGATGATACTGGTCATGGATGAGGGAAGCGGTGAACAGAGAGGCTCAATTACTTGCCTGGGATCTCTTAGCAGGACGTGGCAGAGCTAAAATATGTACTCTAGTCTGGGGCTCAGGCACACACCCTGTTCTATCCACCACCCTGCCTCTATTTAGGCCATGGCTGTGTCTATCATTTCTGACTGTAAACCTAGCTGATTGTGGTGAATTAATTTTTTCTCCCTGCTTTGGTTCCTTTTTGTTGCTCAATACACCACAGCAACCAACTGTTCGGCATCATGTGTTCAAAATTTTTAATTCCTGGATTTACATGACACCTTTTCAAAACTCACATAAAATACAAAGAACTGATCATCCCTTATAGAATTAATTAGTAAACAGAAAAAAACAAACAAATGCACAGGTGTACAGGTAATGCTGCATATTAGAGGCGGGGGGCAGGGCTTTTAAAAAACCCCTAGGTGGAACCTGGCTCTCTGGGTGCAGGATGGGAGGTGTCCATATTACCGAACTCAGGTCCGGCTGCCGGCTGCTTGAAAATCAATCCCCAAGGGGCAAGTGTTGGTAGAAAGAAAAATTGCTTTTAATCAGAAAGCCAGTAATCTGGGGAGAAGGTACACTCATGTCCCCTAAAAACCAAATCCAAAGACTCTGCTCAGCCGTGAAAGTTTTTGTGTTTTTTTTTTTAAACATCTTTATTGGGGTATAATTGCTTTACAATGGTGTGTTAGTTTCTGCTTTACAACAAAGTGTAAAGCAGAAACTATCACACCATTGTAAAGCAATTATACTCCAATAAAGATGTTTTAAAAAAAAAGGGGAAAGGGGACGTAATCTAAGTTAATCACTGAGATAATCCGTCTGCCACTACAAGTGCAGGCTTGTCTAATCCTTGTGATTTTCCTCTAGATGCTATGTTGTTCCCACAGTTTGTTTAGGGGATTACTGAAGGGGAAGCTAGGGAAGAGAGCTGATCATCTGTTAATTACTAATTCTTCATTTCTACTTCTTTGATCAAGGAAAGAACCAACAGTATAGGCAAGGTATTGTGTGATCAAAAGTTTTGAAAGTTGTGCTAGAGCAGGAGATGAGTAGAGCATGGGGGTGCCTGATTTAAGGTTGGTTACAATATAGCTCTGCTAAAGTGATAAGACAAAAGGGACCTCCTGCAGAGAGCTCTTTCATGCAAAAAGCTGCTTACATCCATTGTGCAGACAGAGGTGGGAACCACCTTGGGGGGGGTGTCTCATGGTAAATGGAAACTTCGGTGCCTCTGGTATCATTTCTTGGAGTGAAATATTTCAACATAGGACAGAACTAATTGTGGTCCCACAGAGGTGCTACAGGAAACTTCTTTTCTAGCTACTTTTAATGTTTTGCTTTCCCTGAGTGTTTTCCTCCCATAGAGGGAGAACACTCTGCAGGGGAAAAGTAGCTGCTAGACAGACACTTAGAAGAAGCTGAGTATCAGGTTTCCCTCCTTCATCAAACATACAGTAAGTACAGTGCAGTGTTCCAAACTCAGGGAGAAGGCCTGCAAAGAATACTGGAATTAAACTTATTTCTTTCTCAATAAACTCTGCAGAAAATTCGGTGAGATTAGAGAGACGAGCAAAACAGCATGTAAAATATATGTTTATATGTTCGGGATAGAACTTGGAGGTGAATTACGGAGGTCATAAAAATGCAGCTATAAATCAGATCTGGCAAAAGGTCTAGCAGCAGAGGTGAGTGGGTGCCAGCCATCTGTGGCTCAGAGGCCATGCGAAAGAGCAAGGCCTGTGGGAGATGGGGAGCCCCGCTGTCTGCATCTACTTTCCTGGTGCAGATGTGCAGAACCTTTCCTCCAAGGGCAAGATAAAGCAGCAGCTACAAGTACAGATTCCAGCAATGGAATGACTGGGTGGCTGTGTGAGCATGGCGAGTCCCATCACCTCTCTTAGCCCCTCTTCCCTTATCTGGATGCTGATGGTACCTATGCTCTGGGGTTGTGGGGACAGTTAGAGAAGAAGAGAGTCAGTCTATTACAGCAGAGAGCCTGGTGTGTTACCCAGTAAAGAGGAACCACGATAGCCTCACTACCCATGGGCATCACAGAATGAAGTTTTTCCCACTGGATGGAAGGAGCTCGCTGCTCTTCCATACCAGAGACTCCACGGTTCCTCCAAGGGGGCCCCTCAGTTTAAAGCCCACAGGTCAGTGTAAGAATAGGACACAGGACACAGAATCTGATTCCCTTGGTTAGCATCCTGGAGCAATAAAAACTCCCCTCCCCCCAATCACTTTTGCATCAGCATTTCTAAATTGCATGCTGTTTTCTGATATCATCATGATTCAAATTTTAATAATCTTCTTGTTGAAAAACAAATCAAGAAATGAAAAAAAAATGAGCTGGAGATACTGCATTTCTCTGGAAGGCTACCACTAATTAAGATGTTGAAAGCAATTTTAACACCATTTCTCACCACGGTGAGGAATCTGACAGGTTTACAAATTAGCATTCCGGGACTCTCGCACCGATTGTCCATGTTTTGTCAGATTCTCTGATGATGACACACATGCTTGGTAATTACTGCAAGTTGATACAATACCTTGCAAAAAATAAAGCACACTCTCAGGTGATTCCAGGAAACTGCCCTTTTCATTTGCATTATAAACTATTGTTTTGGGCAGTTATGAGAAAAAGACGAATAGCATTTTGTAAGGCTAAATTACCAATTCTTCTTTAGAGAAATTTCAGGTTCAAGAATGATTAGACACCAGTGTCTGTGCTAGGTCTACAAGCCATGTTGTCTGCTTCGTGGGATCCTTCCAGGATATTTGGAACCCAAGACGCAGATGGAAAATATTTCACATAATGTGGGGTGACTCCAAATCGGTACTTTTCCAGAAAATAAGCAGGTTAGGATAATTTCTCATCTTATTATGCATGGCAGCTGCTACTGGGCTCACTTAAGCCCCATCTCCCACAGGAGAGGAATATTTCCAGAGGCTGTTCGGAAAGATCATTTCTGCCAGGAAACTTTTGACAAATTAGCTAACATAAACCCTGGGTTAGATTGCAACATTTTTTTCTTTTCCTCCTCTTTCTTTTTCTTTTCTTCTCCTACTCATCCTCCTCTTCCTCCTCACCCCCTTTCCTTCTTCTTAATATAAAGCTATCATGTGTTGATAAATTACCAGTTAGGTAACAACTGAATAGGAAGAGAGACATTCAAGTTGAATTTCCATAACACCCAGGGCATTGTTAGAAGGGTGAGCTTCAAAATAATTTTAGAAAGAAGAACCAGAAATAGACAGAAACATCCCTTTTCTAGCTATTGTCCCATTCCCATGTGTAGAGCATTCTTCCTCTTGTGCCCCAAGGTAAAGATGTACAGTCGTAGCACTTATAACATAATACTGACATCTAACGTACATGGAATTCTGCTATGAGTTGGAGAAATTACACCCATTATCTCGTGTAATTCCATCGATCATCGAGTCAATAGGTTTAGTCCTATATTTCAGAGCATGTAAAGAGGCTCAGAGCAGTTAAGTGACTGGTTCAAGGTAGCACTGCTAGCAATAAACCAGCTTTCATCTCAAGTCTGTGTGCTTCTGGGCCTGTGCCTTTACCCCCATTCTGTTTCACCCTAACTTGGTTACCTGTATCCACTGGAGTCTGTGAAAGGCAAAGATTACATCTTTGCTCTGCTTCATAAATGCCTGTGCAGCAAACCTGCAGCGGCTGCTCAACATGGGTTTATTGAAAGAATAAACAAAGGAATAAGCAAATGAGTATATGAAGCTACTATTGCTTCAATCACTTACTCAACATTTCTCAAATGAATATCTACCATGAACAAGGCCAGTGTCTCTGGAAGTAGACTCCTGAGACAGAGATTCACATGCATTTGATTTATTGCGAGAGTCATCTCCGGAGAAAGAGGGTGAAGGAAGAAGGATAGAATAGGACAAGGAGCTAAACCAAGATGTGGTCTCAGTTGGAGTCGACTTCAGCCTGATCCCACAGGGAGCTCTGGAGCGGAGTCTGTACCACAGAGTGCAATTGGGCAAGAAGCAGACTTTTATCAGTCAGTCATTAGCCGTGAGCTGCCCATAGGGGAGGGGCCTGAACCTCCCAACCAGGCAGCTTCTATCAGCCAAGGGTGATTCTCTGGAGAAAAGGGCACCAGGAGTTGGGGATGAGTGAGTGAGTGAGGTTAAGGGGACCAGCAGGGGCCACCAGCATATTTTCGGGCAGACATCATTAACATCCTGTGGACATTTCCCCAGGCAATCCCCATTGGCGTGCATTTTCAATGCCTGCACTCCACTCTATCATTGCCATTCAAGGCCCACCCTAAGACCAACCTCCCTCAAGGAGTCTCCCTGGACCACTTCACCCAGGGATCTTTCCTTTTCAGAAATCCTACAGTGCTTCCCTGAGCAAAATGTTTATACAGTTAATCATTGCCTTTAAATGCCTTTAGATTGTTACACATGCATATAATTATGTCCTTATTAAACCTCAAAATTCCTCCAAGGCATGGATTGTGGCATCAAATGACAATCTTTATCTTGATGCGCTTGGCCATGCTAGATGTTGTCAAGGATGTAATAGAAGGCATTGATCCCGTATAGTAATGAATAATGATAGATTGTATAGTAATAAATAATAATAGTGCACATTTTGTGGTGCTTTCTATTTGTCAGGCAATGTATTAAGCACTCAACAAGTATCGTTTCATATAATCTCCACAAATTTTTGTCAAGGAGTCTATTATTAGGAATGCTAAGATAAGAGAAAACCTGGATACAGAGTGGCTTAAACAAATTAGGGATGTCTTCTTCCTGTATCTGGGAAATCTAGAGATAGAGTATCCCTGGCCTTGGCTTCATGACTCTCTTGGACTTTTCCATCTGCCTGTTACCCTATGGTCACACAGTGGCTGAGGCTCCTCCCCTAGGCATCCCATTTAATTCAAGACAGGAAGGAAAAGCTGTTTCTCACTGCATCTGTCTTTTATCAGACAAAGTAAAACCGTTTTCAGAAGATGCCAGGACGACTTCCCTGGTGGCAGTGGTTAAGAATCCGCCTGCCAGTGCAGGGGACACGGGTTTGAGCCCTGGACCTGGAAGATCCCACATGCCGCAGAGCAACAAAGTCCGCGAGCCACAACTACTGAACCCAGGCACCACAACTACTGAAGCCCATGTGCCTAGAGCCCTTACTCTGCAACGAGAAGCCATGGCAATGAGAAGCCCGCACGCCACAACAAAGGGTAGCCCCTGCCCGCTACAACTAGAGAAAGCTCGCACACAGCAATGAAGACCCAAAGCAGCCAAAAATTAATTAATTAATTAAAGAAAAAAGAGAAGATGCCAGGAAACTTCTACTTCCATGTTATGGTCAAAACTGTGCAATAAGCTTATCCTTTTCAGCAAGGAAGGTTGGCAAACTATGCATTTTGTTTTCTCTGATGCTTTGTCATCACAGCGGGGTGAACTGCAATAAAAGAGAACAGGAGTTTGAAATGTCTGTCAGGTCAGCCCACAGACGTTATCTGCTGCTTGCAAGTACTAAATTCATCTCCATTTCACAGATGAGAGAACTGATGCAATGAAGTAATTGTCCAAGGACTGGTAAGCAGTGGGTCCAGTATTCACCCTCAATTCTGACTGCATAGCCTGCACTTTTGACTACTATGCTATATTATTTCTTTAGGTACTGCATCTCAGTGCCTCATTTCTATCGCAAAAATGATAACTCCAGGATAGGGATAATTTAGAGCACTACTTTCGAGCATTCATCATTAACAATAAAAACATCTAAACCCTGGGTTGGTATGTTTTTCCAGAGAAGACTAGCTGTGAGAAAGCTGGATTTAGGTTAATATAGGAGAAGTCCTCACGATGTGAGTACAAAGAGGATGATGGTCTCCATTAAGCACACACACACTTTGCATCCTCCACGCTTAATACAGAAGAACAGTCATCCAATAATCTACATTATTTTGACCTAAGAAAGACTATAACTATGTTTTGATCTCAGAATGCCAAGTTAAGTTTTGTACATCCCCATTTTTATAGTTCAAAACTTCCTGGCTGAGACAATTTATTTAATTTTGATATTTTCTGAATCTCTGTTACAAATGACACAGAATAAGCTTTCTTGGCAGAAGGTGTGGTATGAATGTGAAATTCATGCAAGGTAGGAGTCCTAGTCACCCACCTTCTAATTTGGAGATAAGAGTGACTCCCAGGACAAAAGCAGAGACAATACAGCCAAGGCGGTGTTGGGAGGGTGCTGGTCCTGGGTGCACTGTGGTGTGCTGAGGACGGCTCACGCTGACTCACCAGAGCCCGCCACTAGCATTTCTTCCCAATTCTGTGGTCAGTGATGTCACACTGACAGCTTGAAATCATGTATAGGGTAAGTCCTTATACCACACACATTGCAAACACTACAAAGCAAAGGCTTTTTTTCCTCTGAGAGCCAGTCGTTAAACATTGACTAGCACACCATTCACTGAGCATCTCAAATAAGTAAAATCATGTTTCAAAAAAAAAAAACAAAACACAAGAAGAGGAAGGGAAATTGAACAAAACAATATCTAGCTTGTCTAGGATTTGGGGAACACCTCAGATGTGCACTCATAACTGTGGACTCGCCCCCTATTATTAACACAAAAGCAATATCATGTTTCCATCAGTGTCCTAGGGCTCTGGGAAATGCTTTGTGAGAGACTGGCTTAGGTTCCTTTAGTCAGTATTTGTCTGTTCCTTACTTTATACACCTGTTATTGGTAATCAGAAATCCAATGGCATGTGCTTATATTTGTGATAAGTTCCTTAATACTTGGGGGCAACTCTAAATATTATCAAGTTCTTGGAGGCAAACTTACAAACCCGTTCACCTTGCGTGTTGGAGCTCAGGTCTCGCATTCATTAGTCCTCTGATGCAATGACTTTTCACAGGCAATCAATAGCTAACCTGGTAAATGGGAAGGCTCCTTAAAAATCTATTGCTTGATTGCTGAGACTGAATGTTTTATTCATTGACAGCTGTGATTTGTCACTCGGTGGCAAGGAGGAAAACGTTTGCTCTAGCTGTTCTCACCAACGTTGCCCAGCAGTGGGGCTTTCAGTCTGTTTCCACAGAACAGACTGACTTTCAGTTAGGGAGCTATAGCTATATTTAGCATGTCAGGTCACTAGCTATCTGTAAACAATCCAGATACATTGTCCTTCCCATTGTTCATAATTAAACTCCTCATCATGGGAATTGCAGTGCAGAGTCTTTGATCTTACATTCAGATTCTAAAATCTATGAAGTATTTCTATCCATGTGGAAACCGCTCCTAAAACTAATCCAGTTTCCTAATGACACGGTGATAGCTACCATTACTGAGGACCTACTACGTGCTAGACATTAAGTCTTCATTTGCATGATATATTTTAAAATCTTTGTAGTAACTATGCATGACTCTCTTGATGCTCCTCTGGTTCTCTGCAGGGCTGCACAGTGACAAACAATATCAGTCAGAGTTCAATACGAGTAGTAGAACCACTAGAAGTGATGGGGAACAAGGGATTGATTACAAGAACTTGATCCTATGCCATTGTGGAAGCAGCTTAGCGGCTTATATGTGGCTATTTATTCTGCATCTGATGGTGTATCTGTGGTCAGCAGGGCTTCAGCAGGCAGTAGGGAAGGGAAGGTGGGCATGGACGAACAGAAACCTGCAAGGACCAGCTGGAACCCATGAGGATGACCTGGAAGCCACCTGCAATGATGGGGGTGTCCTACAGAATAGCTGGTGCCCTTATTCATGGTGTCCAGGAAGCTGAATGAGGAGACTTCATAGGAGCTAGTGTTGCTGCCGGCCCAGTTGTGGCCACAGGAATGGGAGGAGCCCCAGGAGGAGAGCTTGCAGGGGCTGGGGAGCTGGCTGCATCCCCATGCCAGTGAGTGAGCCAGCAGACCTGCAACAGCATGCTAGAGCTGCAACACAGAGCGTGGTTTGGAGGTTTAATTCTAGATTGGCTTCTGTTGCCTGCAGCTGTTTTCCTGTGTGTTGGTATTCTCTCTCCCATGACGGCGGGTAACAAGCCTCCTGGCTCCCACTGTTCAAGCCTTCCTAGGAGGCTCTTCTCTCATCAGGCCCCAGAAGCAACCTGGTCAGGAGGCACAGGGGACTCCAGGAGTGCTGGATCTGGGGCACACACTTGGGAGCCCAAACAGAGTTTGCACCTGACTTCAAGTCCTCATAATGATCTCAGGAGCTTGCTAACTCTGAGCCCAGTTACTTCAAGTGAAAACTAAGTTGTACATCAGTACTCTTTGGTTTGTGTGAGGATTTCATAAGAAAAGGTTGGCAGGGCAGCCTGTGTGCTATGTGGAGTGCAATATGTAATACCCGTCAGCACATGCCGGTTCCTTCCGCTTTCCTCGGTATCTGGACTGGCCTTGGGTCCCCATCCTGACCCCCTAACGTTGCTTCACTGACTGTGTTTGAAGACCTCCCCCTCTCACCCATGCCTTGATTTGCAGTACAGTGCTCCCCACCCACAGGTCAGAGCATCCACCCGGGTTGATGGAAACCTTCCTGGGGAGCTGCTTTCTTGGAACTCTGAGTCTTTCCACTGCTTCCATCAGTGCCTTTATTCACTGGTCCGTGAGTGAGAACATGAGGAAGGAGAGTTTTCTGAGCCCCGCGAGGACACGATTGCCCTTGAGGAGAATTATGAGGACATTGATGTGGGTTCTGTTGAAGGAGAGGGTGAGGACATCTCAGTGGCCCTGCTACGACCCCTCTGTGTGGGGCTGCCCCTGCTCTGGTGTCCTCACAGGTCCCCTGTAGAGGGTCAGACACCCTCTTGGCATCTGCAGTGGGCTCTGACCCTACCACCAACCCCACTCTACTATGGGATCCTATTTCAATGTCTAGACTGTCTCAGTCTTCTCCACTCTTGGAGGTTTACCAGGCCAAGCCTATATGTCTCCTACGTTTATAAAAGATAATGAATCACTATTTGGGAGTTTTCTGGTTATAAAATATTTTCTCCAAATTGTCTTTACCCATAGATTTTACAGACTTGCAGACAGTGAGCCCAACTTGGATGTGGATGCAATCTTCCCCTAGCTCACTCCTCACTTCCTGGGGGCAGTTGCTCCCAGCCCAGTTAATTCTGCCAGCAACTTGTTAAATAAGTCATTTATTTACAGAAAATGTCAGAAAATGTCACATTTTCTGTTCACTGACTTCCTGCAGCTCTCTGAGTATTCTTTCTACTGTCCTCATACTGTAGTCCATCTATTTCTATTTTGCAATGGAAGAAAGAATTTGATATTGAGTACACAAAATGTATGGAAAAAAGTTATACATTGTCTGCTTGTCTCCAGTTTTGTAGACGAGGGAATCAAGAATCGGAGAAACAAGGGGTTTCTCCCACTCTCTTGCAATCACTAAGATATTCTCTCTCCTGGGTCAGTTGCCTCTGACTACCTCTCCTCAGCAGCATGCACCCACGTCTCATCATAAACTAGATGCACTAGAGACGAAGTCCAAAGCCTCCCTGTAAGCCACACCCCTTCTTACTTGCTTTGTTCTCAGTAGATGCGAAGAGAAGCAACTCTTTGAGTACCATGTGCTCTCCCTTCCTATGTGTCTGTGATGCCCCTTGTCACCCTCAATTCTGTTAGGGAATTGGGGTGAATATTTGAAGCAATAGGATGTTGTTCCAGCAGGATTCAGGTTTTATTGAAACTCTTCCTGAAACTCTCAATAGAGAGGTGTCCTCAAAACACAAAGACCCAAGGAGGAGCAGTGGTAGGCTAATCACGATCTGGTTCCAAATGCCCTGTGTGGGGTCTCATCCTGGACTGGCTGGACCACGTGACCTAAGACTCTTATGGGGTTTCTTGCTCTCACTGCTCAAGCCTGCCGTCTAGTGGACCCTAATCCCAAAGAGATGACCGATGGTTCCACAGTGCCACAGAGAGAAGTGAACTGAAGGCAAGATGGCCAGCCTTGTTCCAAGGAGAGAGACAGAAAAAAAGAGGGAGGGGGAGGGGGAGAGGGGAAGGGGGAGAAGAGAGAGAGAATGAGAAGAAAGGAAGGAATAGGGAAAAGAGGACTTGACCTCCCCATTTGTTCTCTAAGTTCAAGAAGACATTTCTTTAATAGAAGTTCTTTTAAAATGCTCCATGACAGTGGAAAATTTGAGTGTGAGTTGTGTCTACCAAAAACGTGAAAGGCAGAAAGAAAAGAAGGGCAGAAAAGGGAGAACAATATAAAAGGGTAAGAGAAGGCAGGTGGGAAGGAAAAGTAAGGGAATAGAGCAGATTAGATGGTAGGGAGGGCAGAAGAAGGGAGAGGAGGGATGGGGGAGGGGAAGGGAGGGGAGGAATGGGGGAGGGGAAGGGAGGGGAGGGATGGGGGAGGGGAAGGGAGGGGAGGGATGGGGGAGGGGAAGGGGAAGGGGAAGAGCTGCTACCGGAGCCTGAGGGGCTGGCAGTGTTGGTGATGGAAGCATGCAGGGGGCGGGAGCCACTGCAGGTGGAGCTTGCTTTCTATTGGAAACAGGGACTAGCTGCTGGCATTGTCATTTTCCTTCTCTGCTCTATGTTTTGTGTGCATCTCTGTTAGCTGCCACATATTCTGGGACGGAGTACATCTTTGTGACCTCTATACCCAACTGAGTGCCTGCAATAGAGAAGATGCTCAGGAGGGAAAAGAATGATGGATTTTGCTCAACACCTAAAGTGAAAGACTAACAACCACAGACCCATATTTGTTAAGCCTGCACAGATAAAGCCTGGTTGTGTTCTCTGTTTGGCATCAAACCATAGCAAGTAAAGGTGAGATCCAAGGTCAATAGGAGGTCATTTCAGTCTGCTCAAGACCATTTCCTTGATGACATGGGTGAGAGTAACCGAAATCCACACTTGGAAACCTCCCTCTGAAGGCTCCCTTGTAGCACAGAGGAAATGGTGTGGGGTAGAAGCTGCTTTATGCATGGTTGATGCCCATATCGATTCTTTAGCCACAGAGACTAATACAAGTCAGATTGGACCATCATTGCACTGCTTGGTCCAAGCTGGGTTCTTCATGTTTAGGAAAAACAAGGAATGAACCAGTCCTGGTCCTCAGGTCTTCTTGTCTCTGGAGCAGCAGGCCAGGTTCAGGGTTTGGGGTGCAACCTCTGAGCTTCTCTTGCTCCCCAGGATCCTTGTCCTTCATATCCTTAAGAACCCTCCAACTCCAGCTTCTCTCTTGGTCTCACATTTGAGTGTCCTTGTGTCATAGGTCTTTGTAAGGTCTGCAGAGGGTCCTTACACTCCTCACCAATCATCTCCGATGTGATTTAGGGGACAAGACCCAAACTGCACTCTCTGTGGTAACCTTACAAAGAGGAAGATTTTTTTTTTTAATTTGTGTGAAGGAGACTAGCAGTGTTACTATTTAGTTATGCTGCTAATTAACCTTCAACTTTTGTATAGCACATAAGAAATAACACTGCTCCTACATGCAAGGGAAAGCAAGTCAGTAAAATGTGCATGACAAAGAGATTATTTAAGTGAATGCCTCTAAAACATACCAATTTAATGAACAGCAAAAATACCATTTCACCTTTATTTTCGGGGTCACCATTACAGACCATCACATCCTGCTGCCAGTTGTGTGATTTTCTTCAACCACAGTTGCCCTGGATAATCTAGCATGTATGTATGCCAGGCACGTACACACTTACATATATCAGTTTGGTTAAGCCTCATAACAACCACTCAGCCCTTTTACAGATGAATTTGGGGTTTTTTTTCAACTTTTTATTTTATATTGGACTATAGGTGGTTAACAATGTTGTGTTAGTTTCACCTGTGCATCAAAGTGATTCAGTTATACATCTACATGTACCTATTCTTTTTCAAATTCTTTTCCCATTTACGTTGTTACATAACATTGAGCAGAGTTCCCTGTGCTCTACAGTAGGTCCTTGTTGGTTATCCATTTTAAATATAGCAGCGTGTACACTTCAATCCCAAACTCCCTAACTATCTCTCTCCGCCTCCCTTCCCCCTCTGGTAACCATAAGATCTTTCTCTAAGTCTGTGAATTACAGATGAATTTGTTAATGCACAGATCAGTAAAGCAGCTCAGAGCATCTAGTGCATAGTGACAGAGCTAGGACAAAGCTACACTCTGATGTGCTCCAAATTTCACGCTCTCCTCGCTGGGCTGGGCCCCTCTTTCTCATGTTATTGGTCAGTGTCTTTCCACGTATACTTGCTGTGGGTCTGTGTTCTTGTCTGCAGAGCTTCCGGAATGCCAGTATCTTGATGGCACAGGGCTACTTACTGTAATTAATATTTATTTCATTAGTTCATTCATACTTGGAAAAGAAATGTTTTGAAGAAAACCCTCGAAATGACCTTTTGGGGATTTTCAAGGAAATTCTACTTCCCACCACTTAATTTCATATCCCTAAAAAAGAAATGTCTGTTGACGACTGTCTTTTGTTACACAACCAATTCTTTTCGTGATCACTCCTTCCTATAAAACAGTGCCTCCAGATTTGAAGACAATGGAGGGAGCCCTCATGAGAAGGATGAGAAGGATGCTCAGAGCTGCAGTTTCAGGATAGAGAACAAGGATTCTGTAATATCCTGTTCCACCTGCAATGGTTACAGGATAGTACCTAGTGGGATGGAAGGCATCCTGTGAATGTGGGTCATGTGGGAGAAGAGTGTTATCGATTCAGTGGCTATAACATCTCTAAACTACA
The DNA here is from genome assembly GCF_002837175.3 of Physeter macrocephalus. Classification (NCBI taxonomy): domain Eukaryota; kingdom Metazoa; phylum Chordata; class Mammalia; order Artiodactyla; family Physeteridae; genus Physeter; species Physeter macrocephalus. The sequence goes on along the minus strand of NC_041215.1, from coordinate 37,203,735 downwards.
GTGGTTTCCTCTGTTAGCTTCCCATTAATTATTTCTAATTTAATTAGTTCACGTTTTATACACATTCTGTGCACAAGATAAAATACTGCAGGCTTGAAAAGCAGAGAATTTGGAAACATAATGAGTATAAAGAGAGAGCTGACAAAAAGGCAGCCAGAGTGGGGTTGGCGGGCCAAGGGCAAGGCCAATCGACCTCTCATCACAAAAGGGCTGCCGTCTCTGATCTTGCATGTGTGTTGCATTCCAGGCCACTATTCAGGCAGTCCTGCACAGTTTGTGTGTAAGTAAATTAAATAAACAAATAGCCAGGAAGCTGATTCCCTGAGCAGAAGTATTCCATTAGCTTACGTGTCTGTGTGCTGGCCAAGAAGTAAACCACCGCTACAGAGTAACCCGTCTCAGAATACTCAGGGTTTGTAGGCTAGAAGAGATTTTCAGTAAGAAAACTGAAGCTCAGAGTGGAAAAGGAAGATCTGCTCAAATTCCCATAGGTGGCTTTTGGCAGAGGCAGGGCTACAATTCGGGTCTCTTGATCAGATTCTCTTTTCACTGCCTCCTGTGATCCCCCAACATCAATGTCAGGGAATCTTCCCAGGTCTAGGCTTATCATTTCTGGTGTGTGCAGTAAGCCCCAAGATCTGATTTTGGAGAAATAGTAAAACAGAGGCTACCTAGTGCCTACTCGGAGGCGGTGATTGCAGACGAGGGTGAGCTTTCCTCAGGGACTTTGGTGGGGTTGGAGCTTTTCCCCATTTCATGAGCTTGATTAACTGGAACAAACCCCAAATGACCTCAAACACCTACATAAAATTAGGCTCTCTTTCCACTAATTTCTAGCTATTGTTAACCATTCCTAATGTAGTTTTTGTATCAAAATATGTTAGAACAGCTTTAACACACTTTAAACTTACCTCGTGAAGGGAATCTGGATTGGGTCTTAGACCTTTGGGAAAGGTGGCTCCTGAAACTCCTCCTGGAAATGTTTTATTGTCTTTTTTCCTTCTTGGGGTGGTATGATGCTAGCTGCAAATTTATAATTTCTCAGGTTTGGACACCTATTTACTTCTGATTCTCCTGCCTGTTTTATCTTCATTTCAAAGCAAAGAGAAACCCAGGAAACACTAAGACTAAAGTTTTGAGAATAAACCCATTTGATTCTGGATAAGCTAGATCATGCTGTAGTAACCAACAATCACCAGACCTCAGACTTACACAACGTAAGTTTACATCTCACTCATGCAAACTCCACTCTGGAATGGAGGTGGCTCTCTGGGGCTGCTTTAACTGCTTCAGCCCAGAAGTGGCACCTGTGCCTAATGCTCATATTCCATGGATGAGACCTAGTCTATGGCTCCACTTCATTCACACTGCAAAGAGCTGTGACCGTAGCCATGCATGTGCCTGGTCAGGAAAGGAGACCTGGATACTGTGAGCACTAAGGTACGTCTTTGCCCCAGAAGGTAATTTCTAAGCTTTTAAAATTCCCAGCCAAGTTTTTACTGACTGATGGAAGACATTTTAGCAAAGATGGCAGTGGAAATACATGCATTTACCTCTTCTGCATCTTATTTTAGCTCTTAGCCTCACTAGGCACATATAAAAATAGGAGGGAATGTCTGTACCACCACTATTTTCCACTGCGTGGAGGGTTGGCACCCATAACCCCCATATTGTTCAAGGGTCAACTGTATCCGTCAATAAAAATATATTACTTAAAATAAATAAAATTTTGCTTAAAACAAAGAATAAGGTTTGCCAATTAAAAAACCCAAGACCTGAGCCCTGACCCATGGACCCTACTGCCCTCTGACCTTCTCTACCTGAGTGCACAAGAAATACCACAGACTCAACTGAACCTAAACTCTCTTGCGAAGGCTGCCTCGTTCCAGCATCCTGAAAGTGCTGATCTTTCCCCTAACGCTTACTCTCCCCATCTGATGGGAAAACTGGTCCTGTCAATCCCCCTCCCTTGATACCTTTGGTGTACATCTTTCGTCCTTATTGCTAATAAGTTTTCATCATCTCTTGGCTAGAAAGTATCTCTGTTAGTCATGTTCCCTTCCAATCTATTCTCCATTCTGCAGCAAGAACAGTCTTTTTTTTTTTTAATGCAAATCTGATCTTGTCTTTCATCTTCTCAAAACACTTTAGGGAGCCCCTATAGCTTTAGGCTCTGGTCCAAACTCCCTAGAGGCTAGGCCCCCATGGCATTCCCTCTCATCCTCCACCACTCCCCATCCTGCCCTTTAGACCTGGGCATGTGGGATGAATTGCAGACGTGAAAACCCCTTGAAAATCTCTATGCCTTTGCACAAATCTCCTCTACTTGCTAGAGAGTCCCTTATCTTTTCTCTACCTCATTCTTCAAAACCCAGCTCCCATATCAACCCTTTGTGAAGCCTTATATGTCTCCCAAGCTGAGGCAGGTGCCCTTCTCTGTGATGTTTTTCTTGTTAATCACTGTTATAGATTTGTCCAACTATATTTTAATTATTATTCCAATGGCCTCCTTCAGTGAACTGAGGGAGATAACTTGAGGGCAGGGGTTGTGATTTACAGCCGTGTGAGTGCAGGGGTGAGGGGTGAGTACATGAGGAAATTGGAGTGGGCAGTAACGAAGTGAGCACGTCGATGGGGCCGTGGGTGCACTGGCGAGCATCTGAGTGAGTTGGTGGGTGGGTGGTGGGTCGGATGTGGAGAGCAAGGAGACAGTGGATAGGAAGCGAGAGCAACCTAACAAAGCCAAGGTGGGAACCAGAGCCCTCACCTCCCTGCCAGGGGCTCTTTCCAGCACCTACGCTGCCCCCAACCCTCTCTCTGAGTATTCGCTCTTGTCACTTCACACCCTCACTGCCCCTTCAGTTTACTCAAATATGTGCCATGGACTCATTTGGAAGTAGAAGATGCAGACCACATGGTGCCTCCTTCAGCCCAAAGACTGGTGTGGAGGCATGCAGCTTCTGCTGGACCCCCTCACCAAACCCGCTAGGCAGAGAAGAGGTGATTGGGGCTGGGGGTGTACAGCTCCTTTCATGCAGGGCCCTCACACTCAGGTGTGGCACCAAGAGAGACCTGTAGATGGCAGGGGGACATGTGCTACACAGGCCCAGTGATGTAATGATGGGCATGAGTTTTCTGAGAGCAGAGGAAGTGTCCATTTCATCTGTGAGTCCTCAGGACCCAGGTCAGAGCTGGCAGATTGGGGCCCAAAGTGATGGGTTGCAGGCAGGGGTCTGCTGAAGTCTGAAAATGCACTGGAGAAAGTAACCACTTCTCAGAACTTAATGTTCTCATCCACATGCTGAGAACCCTGCGGGGACCTAGCACTGTATTACTTTTGGATTTGGAAAAATCCAAACTGAAAAACTGAGGGCATTAAAAAGAATTATAACAAGTTGGGTGGTGCTTGGAATCTCAGCTCGTAATAAGACCGAATTCACAAGTGGTGTCAGTGGGCGAGAATGCTATTTCCCCAAAGGTGGAACCTTAAGAAAAACACATTTTGAAAGTTAATGAGGGGGGAAGAGACAAAAAGAAACAAAATTCGTTTAAAAAATATATGGAGGAAGAATTCTTAACAGATTCACAGGCAGCATTAGTAATGCTGATTGTCTGATATGTATGTGTGTGGCAAAGACAGACCACCGACTGATTTATGAAATCACATTTATCAGCAGTTACAAATTCCATTGCTTTTATTAACTGCTTGCAATGTTATTTACTTGATTGAATTACAGTTCTGGCCATTAACACTTTGGAACAACAACCCAGTTAATTAACATGGAATTACCATGGCAGTGCCATGACGATCCTTGGAGGACCACATCAGCACCAAAGTGCCCAGGGTGATGGATGTTCCTGAGATAAATGCCAGAGAAAAAGTAGTGCTGGAGCATCACTTAAATAGGCTGCACACCTTAGCTTATGGGGCTTCTCACCAATCCATCTTCCACGTAGGAGATAAGACCTCTTTCCGGGCTCTCAGCACCCCTTCAGTGGACCCCAGGTCTAAAGGAGGATGGACCCAATGCTTCCTGAACAGCTGATGTACACAAGGTGGCTTAGGTAAGGTATCTTGTTGTAACCTTATTACAAGAGGGTGCATATTTCTAGTCTATATTTACAAACGAGAAAATGAAAGTTAAAGTGATTCATTGACATGCCCACGGCTTACAGCTCTGAGGCAGCAGAGTGGAGTTGGACCCACATTACTCTGGCCCACCAGCCAGCACACCTGTCATCAGCTACCCTTTCTGAAGCCTCAAAATAGGAGGCTTCATTGAAGGGCACAAGTGTTCCATTTCCACAACATGGCAGTGCTGTGGCCTCCACCACCAGCCAAGTCGCCATGGGGGTCTCACATGTTTTGGATCACATATCAAACTATCAACCTCCTCACAAGGAAACTTCCCTCTGGTACAGAGCCAAGCCACACGTTGTCTGCATGAGCTGAGCCTCTCTTTTGATGAACTGCTTCTGCTATGGTCACCTTTAGAATTTCTTTTCTTTTACAAGAAACACACACAGTGTAATAACCATCTGGCCCCTTTATTTCTCAGTGGAGCTGTGTGTGTTCAGCACTGACCTTGCTGGCCTTGCATTTGGCTGGAAGCAATCCTCTTATTAAAACAGCAACCAAAGAGGACCCCTGCCCCTTACCCCTGACCCCAAGACAAACCTGATGCTGACCTCACCCTGACATCACCAGTCTGGCATTTAAATGCCAACATTTCTCCAAAGAGCTGTGATGAAGGCAGTAGACAGTGCATGAATTTTTATACTTCATTTCCCATTTATAGGAAGGAAAGGAAAGGGAAAATGTCAGAGGAAATTCAGTTCTGACATCCAGGGCAGATTTCTCGTTGGGCAGAGAGGGATACTGCAAAGGGGTGGATTTCAGGAGAAGCTGGAACCCCTCCCAAGTCACCCCATGTCCTCAGACTGCTGCCTGCAATCTTGCCGTCAAAGTGGCTGGCCTTTGCTGAGTACCTGCTGTGTGCCAAGGACTGTGCTTGACCTTTTGCATGCCCTGTCTCCATTCCTCCACCCCCTTACTTATCCTGCAAACAAGGTGGTGTAGCAAGTCTGAGAAAGACATGCTTGGCAAAGTGGGGAGAAATCCAGATCCTGCCAGGTCAACTCTTGACCGCTCTTGGTGAAGGGTGACCCAAGGTGTCAATTCTGTGACATCTCTAGGCTGTGCAAGCATTGAGGCTGAGACACACAGATGGCCCCAGCTGCGACACCAGAAGAATCCCAAGGCACTAAGGGAGAGGTCTAAAAGAGAGGTCAGAGGTAAGGCGTTATCAGGTAGCATCTGCCCTAAGGGTAATGTCTGGAGTGAGATGGAACAGAGGGAACTTGGGTGGGGCAGAAGAGGTGTCCTGCACATACCATTAAACCCCCCTCATTTTGAAGTCAAGACATTGACTTGGGATTTGACCAATATCCTACTTTAAGCAGTTACTCTTTAGTTAGCTTTTACTTGCTTGGCGGTTGTTCCATTTCTTGAGGCTGACTTGGCCTATCCCTGCTCTTACACACATAAACTTAGCAGTTTATTCCTACTAAGACAACCAGAGTCTCCAATTTAGAGATACCCCACTACAACAGATAAACAAAATAAGACTCAGAAACATTAAGGAGTTTGCCTCAGTTCGCCAGACCCATAGGTGCTGAGCGAGGTCTCCAACCCAGAGTTAATTATTTTCCTGCTACATTATCTTGCGTCTTGGCCTGTTAAACTCAGAAATTTTACGTATTTTTATTTGGATTGTGTCAAAAAGCTCTGTTTTTCATTTTTATTAATCTAACCAAAATTGTTTGCTTGTTAGTCTTAATAACCTTCTGACACCTCTTTGTTGCCTGCAGAAGAGGCTGCAAACACCTTGCAATGGTTTTCAAGATTCTTCAAGGTCTTCTCAACCTACCTTTGCTTCCTAATAAGTACTCCATAGAGTGGTGTGGAACAATTGTCTGCTCTTGGAAACTTTTAAGAGCTTCATAGTCTCTTGCTTTTACTATTTCTGGAACTTGGCATTCCCTCTACTTCTATATCTCCTAAAGTGGTGGAAGTGGTTTGAAATCAGGCAGTGGGTGGAAGTTGGACGAATTTGAAAAACATCATGGAGAAAGCCTAGGTTACTTTGAATAGAGTGGTATATATGGACCCTGATGAAGTGAATGAGGAGAACTTTAGAAAAAGCCTAAACTTCAGTGAAGAGACTGTCCATAGACATCTGTAACTGGAGGATACTCAAGGTGAGGACTCAGAAGGAAGTGAGGGACACATTATTGGAAACTGGAGGAAGGGGCATCCTTGTTATGGAGTAGTAGAAATCTTAGCAACATAGTATCTTGCACAATCTCAGAGAGATTCAAAGAGTTAGGAGGACTAGCAAACTATTGGTTGTTTGAAGATGGATGGGGCAGTATGATGGGGAATGCAGTTGGTCTAAAGAGTTGAAAGAGAATCCCAGCTGATAGCCACAGGAACGGGGTTCTATAGCTGCAAGGGACTGAATTCTGCCAAAAACCTAACCAACTTAGATAAGAGACCAGGCTAGCCAACACTTTGTTTTCAGCCTTGTGAGACTCTAAGGAGAGGAACTGGGTGAACCCAACCTACAGAATTGTGTGTTGTTTTAAGCCACTGGTTTTGGGTAATTTGCTCCAGCAGCAATGGGAAAACACTACACTAAAACTCATCTCACTTCTTAAATCTGTTGTGTGTATCTTTCGTGTTTTGGGAAAATTCTCATCCACTCTCCCATACATTTCTTCTAACCCATTCTTTCTGTCTCCCCTTCTGGCCCTCAAATTAGATGTACGTTAGATATTTTCACTGTGTTCCTTAGGTTTCTTTTGTTTTCTTTTTGTTTTAAGTGTATGTTCATTTTTTTTCCTCACTAATATTTAGACAGGAAAGTAGAGTTTATTCTACTAGCCTATCGTCCAGTTCACTAATCCTACTTTCAGTTTTGTCCAACCTACTGAGTTCTTAATTTCATTTTTGTATCTTTCAATTTTTATAAATTCCATTTGATTCATTTTGCTATATTCCAGTCGACTAATGAATTTATGCATCTTGCCATCTATTTTCTTGACCTTATTATTAGGGCTAAGGTTAGGGTTATATTTCTTGGTATATTTTCCGTTGCTATATTCCTATTGTTGGCTTTTTTTCTTGGACTGGATTTTTGTACCTCATACTGTTAGATTAAAAGCCAGTCACTGTGTATCAAAAAATTAATGAGACTCTAGATGATGCCATTTTCCCTCAGGTATATTTCACCCTATCCCCTGGCAAGTGATTAGAGTAGAGGCAAATCATTTCAACCCAGTAGGTGACTGAACACTCTTGAGTCTGGTTTTCAATCTTTGTAAGACCTGGTCTATTTCTGGTTTACCCTCACTGCTAGGGTATAGCCCACCAAGTGTCACAACAAGATCTTCAAATGTTTTACCCTTCTGTTTTTCACTATTTTATGCTAACCTTGTTAGGCTCTTATGTTACAGCTTAATCAGGAAATCCCTTGCACTTCTCTGCACTTCCCTTCTTTTTGGGGCTTTAGTGCCTTTAGCAAATTTTGGCTAATTTTCCTCTGCTGTTCTTAGAAGTCTCCAAAGGATCTGCTGAGTCACTGTTGCTTGACTTTCTCCTGGGCTGTTCCTCCTTTCACCCAGGGCACTTAATCAGCATAAACTCCAGGATGTTGAACTTATCTCAGAGAGCTTCCTTTCTCTTCAGGATGTTAGACCCTAAAGTCCAGGTTTCTTGGAAACCTTTTATTCCACCTTGCAGAGAAGGAAACAGGAGGACCTTCAGTCATAGGAGGATTTGATGGGCCAAGCTGGGAAGTAAACCATATCACTTTTGTTCATAATCCATTGGCTACACATGATCACTTCAACCACAAGGAAGGTGGAAAAGTGTGTTCTATGCCTGTGCCTGGAAAGAAAGGGGATGGGAAACCTGTGTGATGTCATGGTCTAGACTTAATAGGCATTTGGTGAGTTTAATAACAATAGAAATGTTGCAAGATGAAACAAATGACCTCTGAACGTGACTTCGGTCTCAGTCATCTCTGTTTAATTCCTGAATGTGATTTATTTAAGAATTTCCTACAGCACAGATGATACACTAAAATATAAGAAGACAAAGACATTCTGCTCATTCTTTTAGGAATTAAATGCTGCAATCGTAATATCAGGGAATTTTCTTGTCTGAAGTGCCAAGATAGTCCTTATGACTTAGAATTTACAATGGATTCTCTTAAAAATATCATTCCTGCACAAATTAATTCAGCCAGTCCTCTTGATATTCAGGTTCAATGAGCTGGAATATATGTTCACTGGGTATTGGACACTCAAAACTTCATCTAGCATAAGACTAAAGTGCTTTTGTATCCAAGGAGAATATGAGCTTATTTTAAATTTTCATTATTATTAAATTATGGTTTAAGTCTTAACTCTATGAATTTACCACCTCAGGACTTTTAATAGGTATTTGGGGAATGCAAGAAGAGCAAAATCAAAGTACCTTTTCTTGAAGGTATTGTACCATAGCTAATGAAACCTAGACCAAGAAAATGATGATGAAATAGTAGAGTTGGAAAACATCAACATTTGGATCTGATTACAAGAATCATGCAAGGAGGGCTATTATTAGTGATTTTAAAAAATAGTCTGTATTTTTAGATCAATTTTAGGCTGACAGAAAAACTGAGCAGAAACTACAGAGAGCTCCCATACACCTCGTTCTTCCTAGCTCGCACTATTATTAACATCTTGCATTGGTGGGATACTCTTTTTATAATTGATGAACAGATAGTGATTTATCACTAACTAAAGTCTATAGTTTACATTTGGGTTTTACAGTTACATAGGTTTTGGCAAATGCATAATGTTATGTACCCACAATTTATAATATCATAAAGAATAGTTTACTGCCCTAAAAATCCCCTGTGCTCTCCCTGTTCATCTCTCCTTCCTCCCACTGGAAACTCTCTTGAACAATGATTTTTTAAAAATTATCCCTATAGTCTTGCCTTTTAAAAAATGTCATGTAGTTAGTATCAGAGCATGTGGTCTTTTCAGACTGACTTCATTCACTTACCAATATGCCTCTAAGTTTCTCCTATGTCTTCTTATGGCTTAATACCTCATTTCTTTTTACTATTGAGTAATATTCTGCTGTATGGATGTACCGCAATTTGGTTATCCATTTACTTATTGGAGGACATTCTGGTTGCTACCAAATTTTAGAATTGCTATAAAAATTTTTTTGCAGGTTACTGTGTAGACATAGATTTTCAAGTCGTTTGGGTAAATACCAAAGGGTGCAACTACTGGATCATATGGGAAGATTATGTTTAGCTTTGCAACAAACTGGCATGCTGTGTTCCAAAGAGGCTGCATCATTATGCATTTGCACCAACACTGAATGAGAGTTTTTGTTGCTTCACATACTCACCAGCATTTGGTGTTGTCCATGTTTTGGATTTTGGCCATTCTGGGAGATGTATCTCATTTGAGTAGTATCTTGTTTTAATTTTCATTTCCCTGATGCTTTCTTATGCTAGTTACCATCTGTTTACCTTCTTTGGTGAGCCACCTGTTAAGGTCTTTGGCCCACTTTTCAATTGGGTTGTTTGATTTCTTATTGTTGAGTTTTAAGTGTTCTTTGTATATTTTGGTGACAGTCCTTTATCATATATGAATTTTTCAAACTTTTTCTCCCAGTCTGTAGTTTGTCTTTTCATTCTCTTAACCATGGTTTCACAGATTGGAAGTTTTTATTCTTACTGAAGTCCAGCTTATCAATTTTTTTTCTTTCATGGACTGTGCTTTTGGTGTTGAATCTAAAAAGCCATCACCAAACCTAAGGTCACCTAGATTTCCTCCTATGTTATATTCTAGGAATTTTATAGTTGTGTCTTACATTTAGGTCTATGATCCATTTTGAGTAAATTTTTATGAACGATGAAAAGTCAATGTATAGTTTTATTTTTTGTTTTTTTTTGCATGTGAATATCCAGTTCCTACAGCACCATTTGTTGAAAGGACTATATTTTCTCTATTGTATGGTCTTTGGTCCTTTGTCAAAGATCAGTTGGCTATATTTATGTGGGTCTATTTCTGTCTCTATTCTGTTCCATTGTCTTATTCGTCTATTCTTTCACTAAGCAATTCAATGAATCACACTGTTTCTTGATTACTGTAGTTTTATAGTAAGTTTTGAAGTCACTTATTGTCTACCACCCTCCAACTTTGTTCTCTGATTAGTGATTTTCTTTTTTTTCCTTTTATTCATTTTTTTGTGGAGGGTGGTTAGAGATTAATTTTGACTTTAATTTTCAGGGCACATGCAAAATTCTTTAGAGATGTTCCATATCTATAGGATGAAATCCAGATGCCTGAGTATTTAAAGACATTTATGGTCTAGGTCTTGCTTACTTTTTTTTTTAAACATCATCTACTACTCCATGCATACCTATCCACTCCCTGTTCCTCAAACTCCCCTCAAACTCTCATACCTCTCTTCCTTGAGCACATTGTCCTGTATGATTGGAATTCCCTTCTGTTTGTTTCCACCTGGATAAATCATCTAGTCCTATTGAGTATGTCTCTGAGCCATCCCTATAAATGTGTTTCTTGATCTTTCCCAGTTTGGCTTAGTACTGCCCTCCATTTATTCTTCCATCACAGACACTCTATTCCAGGCACTGTACTTGCCCTTGGGATACAATGATCTAGTCTAGGATGAACCTTATATCTTTTTTTTTTTTTTTTTTTTTTTTTTGTGGTATGCGGGCCTCCGTCTGCTGTGGCCTCTCCCGTTGCGGAGCACAGGCTCCGGACGCGCAGGCTCAGCGGCCATGGCTCACGGGCCCAGCCGCTCCGCGGCATGTGGGATCCTCCCAGACCGGGGTGCAAACCCGGTTCCCCTGCATCAGCAGGCGGACGCGCAACCACTGCGCCACCAGGGAAGCCCCGACCCTTATATCTTGATGAAAGACCAACTAGAAATATTTAAATAACACAAACCCAGGTTATGATAATCACTATAGAGAAAAAGTAAAGGGCCAAGATAGAAACTAAAAGATAAAGGAGATCCTACTTTAGGAAAGAAGGTAAAGAAAGACTTTTCTGAGTAGGAGCCATTTGTACTGAGATATGATGGATGATGAAAACTTGCCTCACTGAAAAAGCATCTCTTTCATGAAATGGCCTGTGCAAAGGACCCCAAGGGAGAAGAGAGCTCAATGCACAAAAGAACAAGCTCAATGCACTGAAGAACAAGCAGGGAACAAGGGGATGGGGCATGAGATGAGGCTGGAAATGTAGTCAACATTCAAACCAAGCAGTGCTTTACAGTCCCCAGTATAGATGGTCAATTTTATTTTAGACACAATGGGCCCATTGAAGGATTTTATGTAAGGTAGTGAAATTATCTGATTTACACTTAAGCGCTCATCGACTGCTGTATAGAGAATTATATGGAACCAGTAATTAGGGTTGTCATGTAATTTATCACCCATTAGGGCAATTTTAAGTGTGAAAGGGGGATTATTAATAATTATGCTGAGTCAATAGACACACACTGTGACATATGGTAGCCCAAGCAATAACAGACACAAGGCAAAGCTAATAGCGGTTGCTGGATTCTGAAGAAGGTTGATAGCCTAAGAAATAATAAATGAAGATTTAAAAAAATCAGATGGTTTCATGATATGTTTTGGAGGTAGAATCAAAAGTACTATTGCTGACATGCAGCTAGAGGATGGAGAATAATCAAGTACCTCTAGTTTCTGATTTGAGCAACTGCATTCACAGAATTTCCTGAGTAGGGAAAGGAGCTTTGGGGGAAATTTGTTTGGCATAGAGGCAGGGAAAAGGTCTATGTCTATGTCTAGTCCATAGTAGACCTCTAAACTCGAATGTTGCTGACATATATGGTGGAGATGATGGGTGGGGTATTTGTATCTGTCTATTTAGGAACTTAGAGATGAAGAATGGATAAGAGATATATGTCTGGGCATCATCAGCAAGTGGATTTAAATAAATATTTGTGTGAGTGGTCACATAGAGAGTGTGAAGAAAATGAATACAAAAGAGCATAGGTTCAGGCCCAGAGAAACAGAAGTATAGACAGTAGAGGAGGAATTCTCAGTGAGGCTGAGAAGAAATAGCCTTTGAGATGGAGGACAATTCAGAAGACTGTGAACATATGGAATCTGAGAGAGGAGAGTGTTTCATGAAGGATTTAACTCTGTAAAGTGCTGCTGAGTGAAGTGGAGGATATGAGGATAAGGAGATACCTACGGAATTACTACATTAGGAGTCATTGTGATCTTAAGAAAAACAGTTTCTTTAAGTGGAGGCAGAAGAAACCTGGTTGGAAAATAATAAAGAGTGAATTGCAGGCTTGAAGGAAAACATAGTTTATTTAAATATCTATCTAACATCTATCTATCTATCATCCATCCATCAATCAATCAATCTATCTCTATCTATCTATCTATCTATCTATCTATCTATCTATCTATCTATCTATCTATCTATCTATCTATCTATCTATCTATCTATCTATCTATCTATCTATCTATCTATCTATATCATTCATCCATCAATCAATCAATCAATCTCTATCTATCTATCTATCTATCTATCTATCTATCTATCTATCTATCTATCTGTCTATCATCTATCTATCTAATCTATCTATCTATCCATATATCTATTGATTGATAAATATAATATCAACAAATTTGACATAAAGGGAAAAGATGGAATGAGAGGGAAGCAATAGTGGGATGGGGATGTGAGGCTTAAGGCAAGATATTTTTTTAAAATTTTTCTCATATAGTCTTCTATTTTTTAACATCTTTATTGGAGTATAATTGCTTTACAATGGTGTGTTAGTTTCTGCTTTATAAAAAAGTGAATCAGTTATACATATACATATATCCCCATATCTCTTCCCTCTTTCAGCTCCCTCCCTCCCACCCTCCTTATCCCACCTTTCTAGGTGGTCACAAAGCACCGAGATGATCTCCCTGTGCTACGTGGCTGCTTCCCACTAGCTATCTATCTATCTTACATTTGGTAGTGTGTATATGTCCAAGTCACTCTCTCACGTTGTCCCAGCTTACTCTTCCACCTCCCCGTGTCCTCAAGTCCATTCTCTAGTAGGTCTGCATCTTTATTCCCATCTCGCCCCTAAGTTCTTCATGACCATTTTTTCTTTTTTTAATTTTAGATTCCATATATATGTGTTAGCATATGGTATTTGTATTTCTCTTTCTGACTTACTTCACTCTGTATGACAGACTCTAGGTCCATCCACCTCACTACACATAACTCAATTTGGATTCTTTTTATGGCTGAGTAATATTCCACTGTATATATGTGCCACATCTTCTTTATCCATTCATCTGTTGATGGACACTTAGGTTGATTCCATGTCCTGGCTACTGTGAATAGAGCTGCAAAGAACATTTTGGTACATGACTCTTTTTGAATTATGGTATCCTCTGGGTATATGCCCAGTAGTGGGATTGCTGGGTCATATGGAGGTTCTATTTTTAGATTTTTAAGGAACATCCATACTGTTCTCCAGGTGGCTGTATCAATTTACATTCCCACCAACAGTGCAAGAGGGTTCCATTTCTCCACCTCTCCAGCATTTATTGTTTGTCGATTTTTGGATGATGCCCATTCTGACCGGTGTGAGATGATATCTCATTGTAGTTTTGATTTGCATTTCTCTAATGATAGGTTGCTTCCATGTCCTGGCTATTGTAAATAGAGCTGCAATGAACATTTTGGTACATGACTCTTTTTGAATTATGGTTTTCTCAGGGTATATGCCCAGTAGTGGGATTGCTGGGTCATATGGAGGTTCTATTTTTAGATTTTTAAGGAACATCCATACTGTTCTCCAGGTGGCTGTATCAATTTACATTCCCACCAACAGTGCAAGAGGGTTCCATTTCTCCACACCCTCTCCAGCATTTATTGTTTGCCGATTTTTGGATGATGCCCATTCTGACCAGTGTGAGATGATATCTCATTGTAGTTTTGATTTGCATTTCTCTAATGATTAATAATGTTGAGCATTCTTTCATGTGTTTGTTGGCAATCTGTATATCTTCTTTGCAAAAATGTCTATTTAGGTCTTCTGCCTATTTTTGGATAAGGTTGTTTGTTTTTGATATTGAGTGCATGAGCTGCTTGTAAATTTTGGAGGTTAATCTTTGTCAGTTGCTTCATTTGCAAATATTTTCTCCCATTCTGAGAAAGGGAGAATGGGAGCTCTTCTCTAAATGTTTGATAGAATTTGCCTGTGAAACCATCTGGTCCTGGGCTTTTGTTTGTTGGAAGATTTTTAATCACATTTTCAATTTCAGTGCTTGTGATTAGTCTGTTCATATTTTCTATTTCTCCCTGGTTCAATCTCGGAACACTGTGCATTTGTAAGAATTTGTCCATTTCTTCCAGGTTGTCTATTTTATTGGCACATAGTTGCATGTAGTAATCTCTCATGATCCTTTGTATTTCTGCAGTGCCAGTTGTTACTTCTCCTTTTTCATTTCTAATTCTATTGATTTGAGCCTTCTCCCTTTTTTTCTAGCTAATGGTTTATCAATTTTGTTTACCTTCTCAAAGAACCAGCTTTTAGTTTTATTGATCTTTGCTATTGTTGCCTTCATTTCCTTTTTAATTTATTTCTGATCTGATCTTTATGATTTCTTTCCTTCTCCTAACTTTGGGGGATTTTTGTTCTTCTTTCTCTAATTGCTTTAGGTGCAAGGTTAGGTTGCTGAAAGGGAGAATGGGAGCTCTTCTCTAAATGTTTGATAGAATTTGCCTGTGAAACCATCTGGTCCTGGGCTTTTGTTTGTTGGAAGATTTTTAATCACATTTTCAATTTCAGTGCTTGTGATTAGTCTGTTCATATTTTCTATTTCTCCCTGGTTCAATCTCGGAACACTGTGCATTTGTAAGAATTTGTCCATTTCTTCCAGGTTGTCTATTTTATTGGCACATAGTTGCATGTAGTAATCTCTCATGATCCTTTGTATTTCTGCAGTGCCAGTTGTTACTTCTCCTTTTTCATTTCTAATTCTATTGATTTGAGCCTTTTCCCTTTTTTCCTTGAGTGTTTCCTTATTTATTTTCAGTTTGAATGATCTGTCCTTTGGTGAAAGTGGGGTGTTAAAGTCCCCTACTATGATTGTGTTACTGTTGATTTCCCCTTTTATGGCTGTTAGTGTTTGCCTTATGTATTGATGTGCTCCTATGTTGGGTGCATAAATATTTACAATTGTTATATCTTCTTCTTGGATTGATCTCTTGATCATTGTGTAGTGTCCTTCTTTGTCTCTTGCAATAATCTTTGTTTTAAAGTCTATTTTGTCTGATATGAGAATTGCTACTCCAGCTCTCTTGTGATTTCCATTTGCATGGAATATCTTTTTCCATTGTATGTTCCTATTACCATTTTCTTAATTGTTTTGGGTTTGTTATAGTAGGTCTATTCCTTCTTTTGTGTTTCCTGACTAGAGAAGTTCCTTTAGCCTTTGTTGTAAAGCTGGTTTGGTGGCGCTGAATTCTCTTAGGTTTTGCTTCTTGGTAAAGGTTTTAATTTCTGTCAAATCTGAATGAGATCCTTGCTGGGTAGAGTAATCTTGGTTGTAGGTATTTCCCTTTCATCACTTTAAATATGTCCTGCCACTCCCTTCTGGCTTGCAGAGTTTCTGCTGAAAGATCAGCTGTTAACCTTATGGGGATTCCCTTGTATGTCATTTGTTGTTTTTCATTTGCTACTTTTAATATTTTTTGTTTGTATTTAATTTTTGATAGTTTGATTAATATGTGTCTTGGCGTACTTCTCCTTGGATTTATCCAGTATGGGACTGTCTGTGCTTCCTGGTCTTAATTAACTATTTCCTTTCCCATATTAGGGAAATTCAACTATAATCTCTTCAAATATTGTCTCAGTCCCTTTCTTTTTCTCTTCTTCTTCTGGGACCCCTATAATTCGAATGCTGGTTCATTTAATGTTGTCCCAGAAGTCTCTGAGACTGTCCTCAATTATTTTCATTCTTTTTTCTTTATTCTGCTCTGCGGTAGTTATTTCCACTATTTTATCTTCAGGTCTCTTATCCATTCTTCTGCCTCAGTTATTCTGCTATTGATCCCTTCTAGAGAATTTTAAATTTCATTTATTGTGTTGTTCATCACTGTTTGTTTGCTCTTTAGTTCTTCTAGGTCCTTGTTAAACGTTTCTTCTACTTTCTCCGTTCTATTTCCACTATTTTGGATCATCTTTATTATCATTATTCTGAATTCTTTTTCAGGTAGACTGCCTATTTCCTCTGCATCTTTTAGGTCTGGTGGGTTTTTACCTTGCTCCTTCATCTGCTTTTTGTTTCTCTGTCTTCTTATTTTGCTTAACTTACTGTGTTTTCGGTCTCCTTTTTGCAGGCTGCGGGTTCATAGTTCCTGTTGTTTTTGGTGTCTGCTCCCAGTGGCTAAGTTTGGTTCAGTGGGTTGTGTAGGCTTCCTGGTGGAGGGGACTAGTGCCTGTGTTCTGATGGTTGAGGCTGGATCTTGTCTTTCTGGTGGGCAGGTCCACATCTGGTGGTGTGTTTTGGGGATGTCTGTGACTTTATTATGATTTTAGGCAGCTTCTCTTCTAATGGGTGGGGTTGTGTTCCTGTTTTTCTAGTTGTTTGGCATAGGGTGTCCAGCACTGTAGCCTGCTGGTCGTTGAGTGGAGCTGAGACTTGGCATTGAGATGGATACCTCTGGGAGATTTTTGCCATTTGATATTATGTGGAGCTGGAAGGTCTCTGTTGGAACAATGTCCTGAACTTGGCTCTCCCACCTATGAGGCACAGCCCTGATGGCTGGCTGTAGCACCAAGAGCCTGTCATCCACACGTCTCAGAAGAAAAGGGGGAAAGAAAGAAAGAAAAAGATAAAATAAAAGAAAATGAAATAAAATATAATAAAGTTGTTAAAGTAAAAAATAAAAAGAAATATTAATAAAGATTTTTAAGTAATAAAATAAAAAAGAAAGAAAGAATAGAGCAACCAAACCAAAAAACAAATCCACCAATGATAACAAGCACTAAAAACTATACTAAAAAAAATAATAATAAACATAAAAATGGACAGACAGAACCTTAGGACAAATGGTAAAAGCAAAG
>NC_041215.1:37175192-37181388 GCF_002837175.3 Physeter macrocephalus | reverse complement strand
AGCAACCAAACCAAAAAACAAATCCACCAATGATAACAAGCACTAAAAACTATACTAAAAAAAATAATAATAAACATAAAAATGGACAGACAGAACCTTAGGACAAATGGTAAAAGCAAAGCTATACAGACAAAATTACACACAGAAACATACACATACACACTCACAAAAAGAGAAAAAGCGAAATAACTACATATATCGTTGCTCCCAACATCCACCTCCTCAATTTGGGATGTCCTTGTCTATTCAGATATTCCACAGATGCAGGGTACATCAGGTTGGTTGTGGAGATTTAATCCGCTGTTCCTGAGGCTGCTGGGAGAGATTCCCCTTTCTCTTCTTTGTTCACACATCTCCTGGGGTTCAGCTTTGGATTTGGCCCCGCCTCTGTGTGTAGGCCACCTGAGGGCGTCTGTTCTTTGCTCAGACAGGATGGGGTTAAACTAGCAGCTGATTCGGGGGCTCTGGTTCACTCAGGCCAGGGGGTGGGAGGGGTACAGAGTGAGGGGCAAGCCTGAGGCAGCAGAGGCCAGCGTGACATTGCACCAGCCTGAGGTGCGCCATGTGTTTTCCTGGCTACGTTGTCCCTGAATCACGGGACCCTGGCAGTGGCGGGCTGCACAGCCTCCTGGGAGGGGAAGTGTGGATAGTGACCTGTTCCTACACACAGGCTTCTTGGTGGTTGCAGCAGCAGCCTTAGTGCCCATCTCCTGGGTCCGGGCTGATAGCCATGGCTCGCACCCGTCTCTGGAGCTCCTTTAAGCGTTGCTCTTAATTCCATCTTCTTGCCCACCAGGAAAGAATAAGGCAAGAAAAAGTCTCTTGCTTCTTCAGCAGCTTCAGACTTTTCCTGGACTCCCTCCCAGCTAGCTGTGGTGCACTAGCACCCTTCAGCTGTGTTCACACAGCCAACCCCAATCCTCTCCCTGGGATCCGACCGAAGCCAGAGCCTCAGCTCCCAACCCCTTCTGGCTCCAGCAGGTGAGCAGACAATCCTCTCGGGCTCATGTGTGCTGGTCAGCACTGACCCTCTGTGAGGGAATCTCTCTGCTTTGCCCTCTGCACCCCTATTGCTGCACTCTCTTCCTTGGCTCCAAAGCTTCCCCCCTCTGCCACCTGCAGTTTCCACCCGTGAAGGGACTTCCTAGTGTGTGGAGACCTTTCCTCCTTCACAGCTCCCTCCCACTGGTGCAGGTCCCATCCCTATTCTTTCTTCCTCCCTCACAGCTCCCTCCCACGGGTGCAGGCCCCATCCTTATTCTTTTGTCTCTGTTTTTTCTTTTTTCTTTTGCCCTACCCAGGTATGTGGGGAGTTTCTTGCCTTTTGGGAGGTCTGAGGTCTCCTGCCAATGTTCAGTAGGTGTTCTGTAGGAGTTTTTCCACATGTAGATGTATTTCTGTTGTATTTTTGGGGAGGAAGGTGATATCCACGTCTTACTCTTCTGCCATCTTGAAGCTCCACAAGATTTTTTTTTTTTTTAAGATGAGAGTTAAAAGAATATGTGTGTATTCTGATGGGTACCCTTCTTTAAAATATCCATAGTAACCTATTTACTTGTTTGGCTTCCCTACTTTCATTTAAAGGTGATTTATCACAAAGCTTTAAGGGTCTTCCAGAAAGCCTAGTACAAAACAGTCTCTCTATAAATGCCATTGAATGAGGACTAGTGCCCGAGAGCCCCAACACTTGTTATTTGTTGTCTTTCTGATACTAGCTATTCTGACAGGTGTGAGGTGATATCTCATTGTGGTTTTAATTTGCATTTCCCTGATGATTAGCGATGTTGAGCATCTTTTCACGTGTCTATTGACCATCTGTGTGTATTCTTTGGAAAAATGTCTATTCAGATCCTCTGCCCACTTTTTACTCAGATTGTTTGCTTTTCTGATGTTGAGTTTCTATATTTTGGATGTCAACCCCTTATTGTATATATTGTTTGCAAATATCTTCTCCCATTCAATATATGGCCCTTTTTCTTGTTGATAGTTTCCTTCACTGTGTGAGAGCTTTTTAGTTTAATGTAATTCCATTTGCTTATTTTTGCTTTTGTTTCCTTTGCCTGAAGAGACATATCTAAAAATATATTGCTAAGACCAATGTTAAAGAGCATACTGCCTATGTTTTTTTCTGCCTGTGTTTTTATGGTCTTACATTTAAGTTTTCAATACATTTTAATTCATTTTTGTTCATAGCATGAAAGAGTAGTCCAGTTTGATTCTTTTGTATGTACCTGTCCAGTTTTCCCAACACTCCTTATTGAAGAGACTGTCCTTTCCCCATTGTATATTCTTCCCTCCTCTGTCATAGGTTAATTGCCCATACAAGTGTGGGTTCATTTTGGGCTTTGTATTCTGTTCCATTGATCTATGTTTCTGTTGTTTTTTGGGGGGCCAGTATCATCCTGTTTTGATTACTGTAGCTTTGTAGTATAGTTTGAAATCAGGGAATGTGATACATCCAGGCTTGTTCTTCTTTCTCAAGATTGTTTTGGCTATTTGGGGTCTTTTGTATTTCCATACAAAGTTTAGAGTTATTATTCTAGTTTTGTGGAAAATGCCATTGGTATTTTGATAGAGATTGCATTGAATCTGTAGATTGCCTTGGGTAGTATCATCATTTTAACAATATTAATTCTTCCAATCAATGAATATTGTATATCTTTCCATATGTTTGTGTCATCTTCAATTTCTTTCATCAGTATCTTATAGTTTTCTTAGTACAGGCCTTTTACCTCCTTAGGTAGATTTATTCCTAGGTATTTACTCTTCTAGATGCACTGGTGAATGGGATTGTTTCCTTAATTTCTCTTTCTGAGAGTTCATTGTTAGTAAATAGAAATGCAACAGATTTCTGTATATTAATTTTGTATTCTACAAGTTTACAGAATTCCTTAATGACTTCTAGTAGTTTTTTGGTGAGGTCTTTAGGATTTTCTATGTATAGTATCATGTCATCTGCAAACAGTAACAATTTTACTTCTTCCTTTCCAATTTGGATTTCTTTTATTTCTTTTTCTTGTCTGACTGCTGTCCTAGAACATCCAATATTATGTTGAATTAAAGTGGTGACAGTGAGTATCCTTGTCTTCTTCTTGATCTTAGAGGAAATGCTTTCAGCTTTTCAACGTTGAGTGTTATGTTAGCTGTGGGCTTGTCATATAGGGCATTTATTATGTTGAGGTATGTTCCCTCTATACCCACTTTGTTGGGAGTTTCTATCATAAATGGATGTTGAATTTTGTCAAATGCTTTTTCTGCATCTATTGAGTTGATCATATGATTTTTATTCTTCAATTATTAATTTGGTGTATCACACTGAATGATTTGTGGTTGTTGAGCAACACTTGTATCTTTGGGATAAACACCACTTGATCATGGTGTATGATCCTTTTAATATATTGTTCAATATGGTTTGCTAATATTTTGTTGAGGATTTTTGCATCTATATTCATCAGTGATATTGGCCTGTTGTTTTCTTTTTAAAAAAACATCTTTGTCACTGGTGGATGAGGCTGGGTTCTGGGGCCAGTGCAGGCCACTGGTAGGTGGAGCCAAGTCCTGGGTTCCCTGGTGGACAGGACAAGGTCCTGGGGTGGCTGTGGGCTCAGAGAGTCTTAAGGCAGCTGGCTTGCTGGTAGGTGGAGCTGTGTCCCTGCCCAGATAGTTGCTTGGCCTGAGGCATCACAGTATTTGTGCTGACAGGCTGATGGTAAGCCACGTCCCAACACTAATAAGCTAGAGGAAGGACTCCAAAATGGCACTTGCTAGCACTAATGTCCTTGTAGTAGAATGAGATCCTCAAAGTGGCTGCCTCCAGTATCTGTGTCCCCAGCGTGAGCTGCAGGTGCCTCCTGTCTCTCCCGGAGGCTCTCCAAGATCACAGGTAGGTCTGACCACGTTCCTTTCAAATTATTGCTTCTGCCTTGGGTCCCAGAGCATGTGAGATTTTGTGTGCACCCATTAGGACTGTAGTTTCTCTTTCCCCCAGCCCTCTGAGTCTCCTAAAAGTAAGCCCTACTGGCCTTTGAAGCCAAACATTCTGGGGTTTCATCTTCCTGGTGCAGAACACCCAGGCTAGGGAGCCTGATGTGGTGCTCGTGTCCCTCACTCCTTTGGAGAGAACATCTGCAATTGAAATTATCCTCCCATTTGTCGGTCACCCACCTCGGGGTATGGATCTTGACTATGCTGTGTCTCCACCCCTCCTACCCATCTTATTGTGGTTCCTTCTTTACATCTTTGCTTGTAGAAGATCTTTTCTGCTAGATCCTGGTATTTCTCATCAAGAGTTGCTCTGTAGATTGTTGTAATTTTGGTGTGTCCATGGGAGGAAGTGAGTTCAGTGTCCTCCTACTCTGTTATCATGGCCACTACTCTCTTCTTGTACACTTTAAATCATATCTAGATTATTTATAGTATCAAACACAATACAAATGTTGTATAAATAGTTGCCAGCATGTGGCAACTTCAAGTTTTGCATTTTGGAAATTTCTGCTATTTTTAAAAAAATGTATTCCATCTATTGTTGATTGAATCCTCAGATGCGAAATCTACAGATACAGAGGGCCTACTGCATATATAATTTTTATTCACTTATAGCTGAAACATGCTAACTATGTTATAAAAGGTACTTCAGGTTTTCTGAACAAATAACACAAGTGTTGACTTGGTCAATGAGGAAAACTGGGCACTTCTGTTCAAACACAGCTTTAGCCCCAAAAGGAGTCAGGATTAGAAATCAGGGCAGTTCCTGACAGCCGGGAGCAGAGAGTGCTTTTGTTCTAAAATAAGAAGAGTCCTAGTTGTGTCTTGATCAAGCATGAAGATGAGCTTATCTCGACTTTCTTCTGTAGTAAGTAGACGGTCAATTAAGGAAGCTCCTGATTGAGTGAGCATGAGTTCTCCCTTCAACGCTTTCTGACCAAATAACAGTGGATTGTGCCCCATCTAAGAGGAATGATGAGCAAGCAATCTTAGTTGGGGGTCTCAGTGTATGTCCCAGTCTGGCAAAATAACCCAAGACCATGGCCTTTCTCCCTAGACTCATTGATGCCACAGATACAATCTTAGCTCTTAAATTTTTTTTCTGCCCTTCCTAACTTGTGACAACTTTCCTCTTTGTGGATAAAAAGAAAGTAATGACTCTAATCTTAATTTTAAGGGAAAAGTGGCTTATTAGTAATAAATACAGTGCAATTAGGTTATGGTGTGTGAAGATGAGGCTACGACTTCATATTCAGTCACAGTGACCACTCTTCTGACATCTCATTCCTGGATTTTTCCTCTGCATATGTGAAAATTACATTGAGCCCCAAGCAACATGAATGAAAATAAATCCAGAGCAAGAAACACTGTAATGAAACTGCAACACACAAGAGAAAAATGCTAGAGTGTCCACAAAGAAATGACAACTGGGCTAACAGACTTCTCTTTACAATAACAGAAACCAAAAAATAGTATCTACAAAGTGATCATGAGTAATTGAAGCTTACTGAAATAAAGGCTTTTTCAAATAAACAAAGGCTAGGTTAACAAACAACAGACTGAAGAACTTGTCTCATGGAGAAATAAACCAAATTCTGAAGAAAGAACCAAGAAAAATAAGAAATAGAGAAAAAGGAAGTGATCCAAATAGGATACATCGTATAAGAACTGGAAATGGTAAGAACATGCAAAATGGGAGGGGTGATTATTCAGAGCTTCAAGAAACAGATTTCAAATTTCTTGCATTTTTCTGACTGAAGGTGGAAATTATAGGTGAGCTTTATACATTTTGAAATGAAGTATACCTCTTCAAAGCTTAAATGTGACCTCCAAAAGAACAAAACTGAGGTTTACAAAAACTAAAGCTGTAGAAGTTAAAGAGGAAATATAGAAACCTTAATCAATCTAGTAGAAGGCCAAAAAGGAGAAAAGGAGGAGCTATAGAAATTTCAGGGAAAATAGCTCAAATAACATAATCATAAGAATAGTTATAAAATTATCAGTAATCAAAGTAGATTAAACTTTCTAGTTAAAAATAACACCTTAAATTATACATTAGGGCTTCCCTGGTGGCGCAGTGGTTGCGCGTCCGCCTGCTGATGCAGGGGAACCGGGTTCGCGCCCCGGTCTGGGAAGATCCCACATGCCGCGGAGCGGCTGGGCCCGTGAGCCATGGCCGCTGGGCCTGCGCGTCCGGAGCCTGTGCTCCGCA
>NC_041215.1:37173516-37175182 GCF_002837175.3 Physeter macrocephalus | reverse complement strand
GCTCCGCAACGGGAGACGCCACAGCAGAGGGAGGCCCCCATACCGCAAAAAAAAAAAAAAAAAAAAAAAAAAAAATTATACATTAAAACAAAATCTATTTGCTAGTTATGAGACATACCTAAAACATAAAGACAAAGAAAAGTTTAAAATATTATAAAAACATGGAAAAATGTATTCAAGTAAATCACCAATAAAATTGCTGAGCAATACTAACATCAGCAAAGTATACTTTATTTTGAGAAAACAACATTAAGGATAAAGAAGCTTGCTAGCTGATAAAAGTAAAAAGTACCCAGGAAGATATAAGAATTCTGAACTTGTACTTGTTAATTTACATAAACTTTAATTGGAAAAATCAAGCATTGATAGATTTAGCAGAAAATTACAAATACAAAATCCCAGTGAGAAATTGTAACAAATCTCTCAGTAGTTGATTTCTTTCATGGGAAAAATGTAGCAAATTTACAGGATTAAAAAATACAATCAAAAAGCTTGATTTAAAGCCATCTCACCTCAATAATGTGAGAACACAGTTTCTTTTTTTTTTTTTTTAACATCTTTATTGGAGTATAATTGCTTTACAATGTTGTGTTAGTTTCTGCTGTATAACAAAGTGAATTAGCTATATGTATACATATATCCCCATATCCCCTCCCTCTTGCATCTCCCTCCAACCCTCCCTATCCCACCCCTCTAGGTGGTCACAAAGCACCGAGCTGAATCTCTCTGTGCTATGCAGCTGCTTCCCACTAGCTATCTATTTTACATTTGGTAGTGTATATATGTCAGTGTTATTCTCTCACTTCATCCCAGCTTACCCTTCCACACTCCCCGTGTCCTCAAGTCTATTTTCTACATCTGTCTCTTTATTCCTGTCCTGTCCCTAGGTTCATCAGAACCTTTTTTTTTTTTTTTTAGATTCCATATATATGTGTTAGCATATGGTATTTGTTTTTCTCTTTCTGACTTATTTCACTCTGTATGAAAGACTCTAGGTCCATCCACCTCACTACAAATAACTCAATTTAGATTCTTTTTATGGCTGAGTAATAATCCATTGTATATATGTGCCACATCTTTATCCATTCATCTGTTGATGGACACTTAGGTTGCTTCCATGTCCTGGCTATTGTAAATAATGCTGCAATGAACATTGCGGTACATGTCTCTTTTTGAATTATGGCTCTCGCAGGGTTAATGCCCAGTAGTGGGATTGCTGGGTCATATGGTAGTTCTATTTTTCATTTATTGTTTGGAGATTTTTTGATGATGGCCATTCTGACCGGTGTGAGTTGATACTTCATTGTGATTTTGATTTGCATTTCTCTAATGATTAGTGATGTTGAGCATCATTCATGTGTTTGTTGGCAATCTGTATATCTTCTTTGGAGAAATGTCTTTTTAGATCTTCTGCCCATTTTTGGATTGGGTTGCTTGTTTTTTTGATATTGAGCTGCACGAGCTGCTTGAATATTTTGGAGATTAATCCTTTGTCAGTTGCTTCATTTGCAAATATTTTCTTCCATTCTGAGGGTTGCCTTTTCGTCTTGTTTACGGTTTCCTTTGCTGTGCAAAAACTTTTAAGTTTCATTAGATCCCATTTGTTTATTTTTGTTTTTATTTCCATTTCTCTAGGAGGTGGGTCAAAAAGATCTTGCTGTGATTT
>NC_041215.1:37142222-37173127 GCF_002837175.3 Physeter macrocephalus | reverse complement strand
GGTTTATCTCTGGGCTTTCTATCCTGTTCCATTGATCTATATTTCTGTTTTTGTGCCAGTACCATACTGTCTTGATTACTGTAGCTTTGTAGTATAGTCTGAAGTCAGAGAACCTGATTCCTCCAGCTCTATTTTTCTTTCTCAATATTGCTTTGACTGTGAACATAGATGCAAAACTCCTCAACAAAATACTAGCAAGCAGAATCTAACAGCACATTAAAAGGATTGTATGCCATGATCAAGTGGGGTTTATCTCAGGAATGCAAGGATTCTTCAATATATGCAAATCAATCAATGTATACACCATATTAACAAATTGAAGGGTAAAAAACCATGTGATCATCTCAGTAGATGCAGAAAAAGCTTTCTACAAAATTCAACACCCATTTATGATAAAAACTCTCCAGAAAGTGGGCATAGAGGGAACCTACCTCAACATAATCAAGACCATATATGACAAACCCACAGCCAGCCTCATTCTCAATGGTGAAAAGCTGAAACCATTTCCTCTAAGATCAGGAACAAGTCAAGGTTGCCCACTCTCATTGCTATCATTCAACATAGTTTTGGAAGTTTTAGCCAGAGCAATCAGAGAAGAAAAAGAAATAAAAGGAATCCAAATCGGAAAGAAGTAAAAGTGTCACTCTTTGTAGATGACATGATAGTATACATAGAGAATCCTAAAGATGCTACCAGAAGACTACTAGAGCTAATCAGTGAATTTGGTAAAGTAGTAGGATACAAAATTAATGCACAGAAATCTTTTTCATTCCTATATAACAATGAAAGATCAGAAAGGGAAATTAAGGAAACACTCCTATTTACCACTGCAACAAAAAGAATAAAATTCCTAGGACTAAACCTACCGAAGGAGACAAAAGACCTGTTGCAGAAAACTGTAAGACACTGATGAAAGAAATTAAAGATGGTACAAACAGATGGAGAGATATACCATATTCTTGAATTGGAAGAATCAACATTATGAAAATGACTATACTACCCAAAGCAATCTACAGATTCAATGCAATCCTTATCAAACTACCCATTCCATTTTTCACAGAACTGGAAGAAAAAATTTTATAATTTGTATGGAAATATAAATATTTTTTACAATTTTTTAACTATAGTTTTTAGGTTGAACAATATGCAATGCCAATACTATACTGTTTTAAGCCTTCAAAACAGCAGTTTCAAAGATTTCAACCTTGTGCATCTTTGAATATATTTAAACTTATTATATATTAAAAAATTCTATTGAGTGAAAAAAGTAAATGCAAAATAATACTTAGAGTATCATACTATGTCTTTAAAATTTTTTAAACTGCAAATTAGCACTTTATGTTTTGAGGTTAGTAATATATGCAGGAAAGATGTTTATTGATATTTGACACAAATCTACATTCACACAAGTTACCTTTGGGATGAAGGTCAGGAATGGTCTCAGGGTGGGATAAGCAGGCGCCTTGGATTACTTCATTTCTTAAAACTCTGAAGCCTATGGGCAACACATTAAAACTTACCAAGGCTGGTGGTAGGTAAATGGGGTTCATTATATCGTTTTGTACAACTTCTCACACGATTGCAATATTTCATAATAAAAAGAGAAGACAATGAGGAGAAGGAACAAGAATATAAACACTAAAGTCCCCGGTGCTCTGTTTCCAAAACCTCTGACGTAGAACCTCCTGGTGAGCTCGTCAGCGACGCCCGTGCTGTGGAGACTCATTGGACGCAGCAGGCAGAGAGCACATCTTACTTAGTCTCCTACTGAGTAGAGCCCTTTGGAGGGTCAGGAGGGGCGTGAGGAAGCAGCAGGGCAGGTATGGATGGGCTGGACACCTCCTGCATATCCACCTGTGGTGTTTGCTGGGAGACCACAAGGAGGGTTTCAGGTCACCCGGCAGAATTTCCCATGATGGTGAACAACCTGGCCAAGCCTGACACCAACCTAGAGGGAATCACCTCCATCATAAATGGCTTGGAGTCCTCGATCTATAATACACTTGCCATCCAGCGAGGCCCAGCCCAAGCTGTTCCCTTTATGAAATTATTTTCTGTCCTGCAGGCCTCTCTCCCTTCCCCAAAGTCTCAAAAGGACCTACTCCACCTCTACTTGTCAAAGGCACCTGGCCCTCTACCCATCCCACAATGGAGACCATAGCAAAGCCAGCTCAGGGCCACACCCCTGGCTGTGACAGGGACCACACCACCACCTGCTGGCCCCTTTGGTGTAGAGTTCCTCACTCTTGTTTTCTCTGGATGGGAGAGGCATCTCTGAATGAGAGCGAAGCTGTGTGGATGGACATGAGTGTCATCTGGCAGTGATGGAGCTGTTGGTGAGGGCCATTCTCACTCTGAATCCTGGGTTGGACTGACCCACTCAGTTGCAGGAAGGAGTCAAGCTTCAGGACCCCCTTCCTGGGCAGAGCCTGTCTCTGGGAGCCATGGCATGAAGGGCTGGAGCCAAATAACAGCTCTCACAAGTGGGCAGATTCCCAGGAGAAAATAACTAAACTGCACATGACACGCCCAGTTCCTGCTCCCAAGTTTACCAGTCAGTCAGCTAATAAACTTCTTTCCTTGCAGGGGCTAGTTCATAACTCAGTGCAGGCCCTTATGTCTGGAAAGAGCAGTTAAGGGCTTCCCCCTAAAAGATCTTGTGGGATTGTTAAGAGGAAAAAATGAGATAATAAATAATAAACTTGGAATGATAAATGGCACATAGTATACTTGGAATGGTTGCTGTTTTCACTGTTGTTGTTTTTATGTACTATGACCAGGTAATGTGCTAGGCAATTTGCATTCATTCCTCCTTTGGCCTTGTCCTCAATGCAATGAGTGGAGTTTCCTTCCCCCTAGTAGAGATGGCAATAGTGAGTGGCCGAGCTATGATTGGAATCCAAGTCCATCTCAGAGCCAGAGCTCCGGCCAGTAAGCAGGCTGTGGGACTGCAGGTGTGGTGTGCAGGGGTGAGGGGCCATGGGCACGCGGCACACACCCCATGTATGTGATTGCAGTGGTCCAGCCCCAAGAGAGGTGATGCAGCTGTGAAATGTTCTGAATTGAGTCCCTTGAATGCAGCAGTGGCCGGGGGATAGGGAAAGGAGAAAGACCCGAGAGCAGAGCCCAGCGTGGGAGCCTCACCCCACGCCAACGTCTCTGGAGACAGGTCAGCACTGGGTGGGATTCAGGACTGAACTAACACATTCCTCTTTCCACAGTCGGTTACACTGATGGTCCGTTGTTCTAGTGGAGTGACTGTGCCCAGAGCCTAAGATAAATGATCCCACAACAAGTCTGTTTAATGAGTACAGACATTTGGTTTAGAGCATATAATGAAAATAAACCTCTGCCAAGCGTTTTCAGCTGATTTCCCCGTTGAGGTTCTGTCATGTTAGCATGGCTTTCTGGTTTGCAAAATATACCTATACCAAGGCACAATTAGAACCTCCTGAAAAATCTTTTTCTCCTGCCTTGTTGCTTTCAACGTATGGCGTTTCCTCATTCTTCATCAGCGGCCTGACATAGAGGCACATGTGCTCTGTGGAGTCCATGCTTTTTACTCAGCACATCTAGGGTGTTTGGAGGTAAGGGCTAGGCTCTGCCAGCTCCTGAGCAGGGTGCAGGGTGATTGTGGGTGTCACCCTGGGTGTGTGGCTGCCACCTTCAAGTACCTGTGTGTGGGTAAAAATACCACCTGCCTGAGTATGAAGTGAGATACCCAAAGAGGAAACACACTTCCTTCTCCACAGCCTAACACAAACTTGCAACATACAAGACACTCAGAGAGCTGACAATAGCACCCCACACATTTTATGAATAAAGTGTCTTCCCTCCTCAGAAACCTTTTTTTTTTTTCGGTACGCGGGCCTCTCAGTGTTGTGGCCTCTCCCGTTGCGGAGCACGGGCTCCGGACGCGCAGGCTCAGCGGCCATGGGTCACGGGCCCAGCCGCTCCGCGGCATGTGGGATCCTCCCAGACCGGGGCACGAACCCGTGTCCCCTGCATCGGCAGGCGGACTCTCAACCACTGCGCCACCAGGGAAGCCTTCAGAAACCTTTTTGAAAGTGCAAGGGCAGCAGCACCCGCGAGACATGCAGATTCCCAGGCCCCTCCCCTGGCCTGTTGGAACTGTGGGGTGAGGCCAGCAATCTGTGTTTTGGCAAACCCTTCAGGTGACTCTGATGCAGGTTCACCGTGGAGAACCACTGCCTCCGTCCAAATCTCCTCCCAGCTTAGGTAATTTGATCTTTTGAGAGCCCAGCCATCGAGTCTAAGATGCTGTTCATCATAAAATTATTTTGTGTGTCCGCAGCAGAGGGAGGCCCGCATACCACAAAAAAAAAAAAAAAAAAAAAAAGAAAATGCCTATTTCAGAGATGTTTAAATGTGGGGAAATGTGCATGTTAGAGTCAGTGAACTCTGGCATCGCTAATTTACTAGGACACAGGTGTCAGGGTCAAAGGGAAGAGGGGAACGTTTCCTAACCAGGCTTCAGGTAAGGGTGAGATGACCCTTGTTCATATAGCAAGTCCACTGCTGGCCACAGGATTTCCCCCTGAGGTCCTGAGCTCAGTGTCACTGGGAAGCATGGGGTGAAGGTGGGGGAGCCCATCAGGTCTGGAACACTGAAGTGTATGAGTCTGTATGAAAGCAGAGGTCAGGGTCAGATGGAAGGGCCTTCTGTCATATAGACCACCTACTGACACAGGCCCTATGGACTTATACCTGAGTCCTAAGGAGAGGAGGCTGACAGCAAAGCTCACTCTCAGAACAGTATCTTCTAAAGGCACAGACTACACAGAGCAGCCCATGAAAGTCCCTGAAATAGAGTGTGGAGTGTGACGTGAAGGGAATCAAGACTCTTTTCTGATCCTGGGGCCACAGTGCTGCAGGGGCTAGTCTCACCTCCGCTCTGAACCATAACCAGACAGAAGGCGTTTCTTTCCGGTAGAGGGTGGCAGGAGGTGTCTTCCCCAGCTGGGGTGGGGGGGGACAGGGAAGAGAAACAGGACAGATGCCATCACAAAGTAATCAGACAGGATTCTCTCTCCCACCACCCCCCCAGGATGCCCAGAGCTTTCCGGAAAGAGTTGGAAGGAGCTGGAATCAGTCAGAGCACCATGCTACCCGACTGTGGGTAATGTCTGCTGCTCCCTGAGGCCTGTGTGGCCAGACTCACTGGTGACATGCCAGTCTGGTCACGCAGGCAGCACCAGGCCGTGGGGCCTCACCTGCCCCCCAGTGTGGCCTGGAGGAGATTTCTGACCCAAAGCATGCTCTGCCACCATGAGTCAGCCCAGAGGGTAAGCGGTTAAGCCGCATGCCATTCTTCCCCCATTGAACCTGTGGTTTCAGCATCCCCTGGCTCCACAACTTTTAGGCTAGTAAAAGCAAGAATGAACAACAACCCTAGCCACTGTACTCCAATCACAGCTGAGTTGTTACATTTATCCAAAGAATACTCTTGAGCAGTAATAGGGCACACAACAACACGGGCATCATCAGCCATCTGACCCCCAAACACTCCTTTTTCTAACACTGCACCTAAAACTTAGTGGCTTGGGAAATTGTTTATTACTCTCCCCCAGAGTTCTGGGGACTGGCCAGGCTCAGTGGTGGTTCTATCAAGGTCTCTTGAGCCCATGAAATCGGGTGGTGTCTGGGATGGAGTCATCTTAAAGCCTTCCTCACTCACGTACATGCCCAGAGATGATGGTGCATGGCACCTCGGCAGGGGACAGGGCAGGGGTCTGTTGGCCAGAACGTGACTTCTGTGTGTGTCCAGGGCTTCATCGTAGCATGGTGGCTGGGTTCCAACAGCAAGTATCACAGGGTGGAGAAAGCCAGGTGGAAGTGGCTTCTTGTGATCCAGCCTTAGATGTCACCCAGGGTCACAAATTCTATTCAGTGGAAGTGGATGAATGAAGGCAGCCCACATCCAAGGGGAGGGGGCTTAGACTCCACCTCTTGTAGGAAGGCATGGCAAATGATTTTCAGATGTGTTTTAAAGTCCTCAGAGTTCTTACAAAGCCCGTGCACTGTAAATCCACAGAGAAAACAAAACAGGGGTTCAGGAGCCAGGGCCATCCTGCCCAGAATGCACGTGCCCAGAGAGCCTGGCTTGCAGATGACACCAGATCTGTATCTTCTACAAGGCCCTGCAGAATGGGAGAACAAGGTCACCATTAAACAGGGTCACCATCCCTCAGGCTTCGGTCTGTCTGGGCAAATGCTGTGGTCACTTTCCAAATCATTAATAAGCCCAGAGGATCAGCGTCATCCAATGTTTGCCATATTTTGTACAGCAACAGGAAGTGGGCAAAGCAAACTGCTCACTCCTTGGTGAGGGCGATGGTGAGCCTGAGAATGGGCTTAGTGACCAGGTGGGCATTGGGGCTTGAGACTCTGTGTAACCTTAGAGAACCCAAGTCAGGGCTGGGGGTGACTGACGTGAATCAAACCTAAGGGAACACACCCTGACTCATTGTCACTTTTGACATTCCCTAACTCTCTAACCCTAAATCCAGTTCATGAGGTGGGGTTTTCCCTGGTAAGAGGAGACACTTTCTAGGACAATGACAGCAAATGCCCCTCTGTCTTATTCCTCAACTGAATAAATGCCTTTCTTTTCTTAATTACCTCCCTGAGGGCTCAGCAGGCTGGGTTCTCAAGCTAAAAGCCCAGAGAATTGAAAAATGGGAATTTTAATAAAAAGCAACCTAGTCTTTGAATGGTACTTTTTCATAATGATAAAGGCTCTATGCATGTCCTTCACCTGTTAACGACTCCTGCCTGTGCCCTACTCTCCTCATAAAATCTTTTCAGGGGTTTTGCTGGGAAAAAATATGGTGCAAAAGTAGAACTGAGAGACCAGCAAGGAATTGACTGATTAACTGCTTTGTTTCATTGATTTTTTCTAGTCAGGTAGGAGGTTGCAGGAAGAGGATGGACAGAAGAAGCAAGTTGGCCAAGCTCCAGGTTTTTAACGGCTGAGAAAACGACAGGGCCAGCTGGGCAGTGAAGGAGGCAGAACCAGGCAGGATACTGGCTGCCAGGTATGCACCTCAGATGTGACTACCTCACCTTCAAAACCTGCCTGGGCTGGTCTCCACCGAGCAATGACAAATGTTCTCTCCTTGACCAGACTCTACTCAGGCTCCCGCAGATTTTTCAGCTGGGCCTCAGCTTTTGGACTTCCATGTTCACCTCTGCATTATCCAATTTTAGGAAGAATTTGGTTCAGCTGGTTTTTAGCTAGAATCCCCCAGCCCCATACCACCCTAGATATTTAATCAGTTCCTCATCCTCTGCCATCTCCCAGCTGATGTCTGATCACCTTGGCCTGTCTTCAGCAAGAATCCTGTTAGGTTGGTTTAGCCAGAATCCATCTTTACCCCCGAAGTTTCTTCTTAGTAATTTTCCACCCATTGGCCTGAAACCTGCTCCTTGGCTATAATTCCCACTTGCCCAAGCTGTATTTGGAGCTGAGACCCAACTCTCTCCCCTACTGCAACACCCTATTGTAGTGGTCTCTATACCATCATGATGGCCTCCCTTAAATAAAATCTGCCTTACCATGCTTTAAATGAGAACCTACTGTATAGCACAGGGAACTCTACTCAGTGCTCTGTGGTGACCTAAACGGGAAGGAAATCTAAAAAAGAGGGGATATATGTATACATATAACTGATTCACTTTGCTGTACAGCAGAAACTAACATAACATTGTAAAGCAACTATACTCCAATAAAAAAATTTTTTAAAGTGTCATGAATAATTCCTTTAACAGTTAGAATATTACTTTTTCTTTAATAGCGGTAGAAGGACATTTGGAAATCCTCTACACCATCTAAGCCAAAGGACTCTGTTCACAGATGAAGAACCTGGGGTTTTGAGTAGGGAGAGGCTGGCCCACGGCTACTTGGCAGCTTAGATGAGGCATATGATTTGGAAAGCAAGTCTCCAAACTCCAAATGTAGGAAAGAGACTTGAAGACAATTACAACTAACATTTTTGAAGTATTCACTTTTTCTAAGCATGGGGCTGAATGTATCAGACCATACAAATCTTTTTTTAAGAGCTCAATATGGTAATCTCATGCTTTAACCTCATTTCACAGAGGAAAAACTCAAGTACAGAAAGTTTGAAGCAATTACTCATGTTTAGATGCTATGAAGTAAGAAGGCCAAGATTACTTCAGAAGTTTGTGCCAGAGCTTGCATCTTTAACCACTGTTCTATAATTATGGTCATACTAACAGCTACTACTACTAATATCCTGCTATGTAGCAGGCTGTATACTAGGGGACCTACATGCACTATCTCAGTCTTTTCATCAGCCCTGTAAAGAGCATCTTTTACAAATGAGAAGAACTGAAACTCAAAACTTGAAATCCAGGACCTTCTTCCACTTGCTCTGATGCTACATAAGGCAGGTTTCCCGGGAATGACAATGGCACATACCTGCATCACTGCTTTTTTCTTGTTTCTTTGTTCTCAGTTGTACGTGAATATTTCTAATGCACAAATGCTCCTTTGAGTTGTGTGACAGGTGCCTCCCAGGATCAAGGAAAGAAAATACTGAAAAAATCAATAACTACCCATGTAGTATCTGGCTAGTTAAGGTCTAATTAAGTTTGACTTGGGTACCAAGGAGAATAACCATACCTATTTGGAATATTAAGGAATGAGATAAAGTTACTCAACAGAAAAGAAAAGAAATCTGTTGTATAATAAAGAATTTGGCTGGCCTTCGTCCTGGGAGGTAACCGCTTAAGTCTTTGAAATTACGTGAGTGACAGGAGTGTTTGTTATTTATGCTGGGCCCATCAGACCCCTGTCACCTGAGTATATGCTAATGAACTAACTCTTGATGGGCCCCTAGGTAGTTTTAAGTCTGGAACTGGCCACACCAGAAGGACCAACCGTGTGATTAGAGGATTGGGGCTTTGAGCCACTGCTATCAGCCTGACCTCCTGAGAGAGGAGGAGGCTGGAGACTGAGTTCAAACATGTGGCCAATGATTCAGTCAATCGTGCCCACATAAATATTCTGGACACTTGGGCTTGGGTGAGCTTCTCTGGTTGGTGCTATGCAATGATTTGCCAGGAGGATAACATATTCTGGGGACACAGAAGCTTTGTGTTTGGGACCCTCCCAGACCTCGAATTATGCATCTCTCCTTTTTGGCTGGTAGACATTTGTATCCTTTTGTTGTAATAAAACTAGAATTGTACATAGAGCACTTTCCTGAGTTCTGTGAGTTGTTGTAGCATATTATCAACCCCCCCAGATTTGTAACCAGTGGTCAGAAGTACGGGTGGCCTGAGAACCTTTGAGCAAGAGGTTAGAGTTTGAGGTAAGGGGAGCCTTGTGGAGAACTGAACCTTCAACCTGTGAAGCTGGATCTCGCTCTGGGTAGTTAGTGTCACAAATGAATCGCACCCCCTTTTATTCCCAAAGTGGAGGTGAGAAGAACAAAGGGCAAAGGCTGAAAGTTCATTTTCCTTGTTCCCTGGAGATATTCTCTCCACAACAACAAGGCTGAGAGGAACTGCCCTGCAAGCTGAGAGGAGGATTAATGTAGACAATGGATGCTATGTGCCTAATAGATGGCCAAGCACAGAGAGTAGGGACTTAAATGAAATATTGGCATAAAAAAAGTGCTCAACCCTCATGGCATAATGAACTCTGTGGCTCCATAAATTCTCCTAAAATTCTGCTTGTCAAAGACCTTTGTCTGAACTTATGTCACTCTGGGGCCCTGAAAAGTCGTCCATTGGAAAGAGTGACCCAGTGTCTGTTAGAGAAGATGGGATGTGGGCATCAGAAGGTGCCTGTTGACAAGGGGCTACTGCTTCAGAGGGCAAAGGTCAGAGCTAGATTGCAAAAGGCACGCAGTAAGGGTGCTGAGGTTGTAGGTTAATGTGTAAGCAACTCCCTCCAGACATGTGACTGAAAACAGGGTGGTGGCTTAAGATAGGAGGAAAATCACCTTTTAGTTCAAAAACTTTCAACTCAAAGATTGAGTGAATTCTTATAGTCAAGTGGTTCCTACAAATGAAAGACTTTCTCTAATAATTCCCAAGACTGCTTTCCTATGAGGATACACATTTCCAAATTGTTTTGAAATGAGGAGACACAATCTTGGCATCATACAAACCTGGAACATCTATGCCTAGAATTATTTGTTCAAGCCCCACCCCCACCCCATGAAATCCCAGTAAGTGGCAATTACTGATCACCTACCACATGCCAGAAGTCTCACATGCTTAATGCCACTAGGTGATGCCAACAGCTCTTCCAGGCAAGAATTAACAGTCCCATGTTGTAGGTGGTAACCCTGAGGTTTAGAGGGAACTCATAAGCTCATGATAGCAAAGGGAGCTAGAAGAGGGATCTAGCTAGTTGGATTTATTTCCAACTTTCTACTACCTTACAATATTTCTCTACAGTTGCTTGGAGGACATTTGGGTACCTGAGTAAAGAGTTCAGACTTTTCAATTCATGAGGAAGGAGGAGGAAAGAGGTTTACAGAATTATGCAGGACATAAAGAGAAGGACATGGACTTAGAGTCCCTTCCTTATCCCAAATCTTCGAGTTCCTACTGGTAATTCCAACCCTTCAAAATTATTACATCTAAGAAGTAACAGATCTTCTACCCATTTTTTGATTGGGTTGTTTGTTTTTATGATATTGAGCTGCATGAGCTGTTTGTATATTTTGGAGATTAAACCCCTGTTAGTCGCTTCATTTGTAAATATTTTCTCCCATTCTGAGGGTTGTCTTTTTGTTTTGTTTATGGTTTCCTTTGCTGTGCAAAAGCTTTTAAGTTTAATTAGGTCCCATTTGTTTATTTTTGTTTTTATTTTCATTACTCTAGGAGGTGGATCAAAAAAGATCTTGCTGAGATTTATGTCAAACAGTGCTCTGCCTATGTTTTCCTCTAAGAGTTTCATAGTGTCCAGCATTTACATTTAGGTCTTTAATCCATTTTGAATTTATTTTTGTGTATGGTGTTAGGGATTGTTGTAATTTCATTCTTTTACATGCAGCTGTCCAGTTTTCCCAGCACCACTTATTGAAGAGGCTGTCTTTTCTCCATTGTATATTCTTGCCTCCTTTGTCATAGATTAGGTGACCATAGGCACGTGGGTTTATCTCTGGACTTTCTATCCTGTTCCATTGATTTATATTTCTATTTTTGTGGAAGATTTAAATCGTCAAAAAGCACATGAAAATATGCTCAACATCACTAATCATTAGAGAAATGAAAGTCAAAACTACAATGAGGTATCACCTCACACCTGTCAGAATGGCCATCATCAAAAAATCTACAAACATATGCTGGAGAGGGTGTGGAGAAAAGGGAGCCTCTTGTTGGTGGGGATGTAAATTGATACAACCACTATGGAGAACATTATGGAGGTTCCTTAAAAGACAAAAATTAGAACTACCATATGACCCAGCAATCCTACTCCTAGGCATATACCTGGACAGAACCATAATTCGAAAATACACATACAACCCAATGTTCATTGCAACACTATTTACAATAGCCAGGACATGGAAGCAACCTAAATATCCATTAACAGAGGAATGAATAAAGAAGATGTGGTACATATATATCATGGAATATTACTCAGCTATAAAAAAGAACAAAATAATGCCATTTGCAGCAACATGGATGGAATGAATAAAGAAGATGTGGTACATATATATCATGGAATATTACTCAGCTATAAAAAAGAACAAAATAATGCCATTTGCAGCAACATGATGGACCTAGAGATTGTCATACTGAGTGAAGTAAGTCAGACACAGAAAGACAAATATATGATATCACTTATGTGTGTAATATGAAAAAAGGGTACAAATGAACTTAATATTTGCAAAACAGAAGTAAAGTCACAGATGTAGAAAACAAGCTTAGGGTTACCAGGGGATAAGGAGGGGTGGGATAAATTGGGAGATTGGGATTGACATATACACACTACTATTTATAAAATAGATAACTAATAAGGACCTACTGTATAGCACAGGGAACTCTACTCAATACTCTGCAAATGGCTTATATGGGAAAAG
The DNA here is from genome assembly GCF_002837175.3 of Physeter macrocephalus. Classification (NCBI taxonomy): domain Eukaryota; kingdom Metazoa; phylum Chordata; class Mammalia; order Artiodactyla; family Physeteridae; genus Physeter; species Physeter macrocephalus. The sequence goes on along the minus strand of NC_041215.1, from coordinate 37,161,041 downwards.
AATCTTAAAAAAGAGTGGATATATGTATATGTATAACTGATTCACTTTACTGTACACCTGGGACTAACACAACATTGTAAATCAACTATACTTCAATAAACTTTTTTTTAAATTTAAAAAAAGAAGTAACAGAAGCTGGAAACCATTAAGAGGTGTAAGCTACTTTACTAAACTAATTGATAACTGAATTATCAGGAATTGTTCAGAGAAATTTGTCTGTGTTTGAGCCAGATGCCTGAACTGTGCATGACACGTGGACATCCACATAAGGCTTATGTAAACTATTCCTCTGCCCCACTCACAGATGGAATTTTTAACTGCCAAGACTAGTTAAATGTAGATGTGAATAGTTCAAACACAACCTGCTTATGTGCAGCTAAATATTCTGGTCTCTATATTCAAGACTTACAGAGAGTTAAGTATGACGGCGAATATTTAATACTTTTCATATCTAATGCTGGCTTTCCATTAAACTCTTTCCTTTCTCATCCAGGTTTTGGGTGACCCACCTGACATATTCCATTCTGATCATCCCCAAGATATTGTCCAGCCATGAGGTTTGGTTCCAAGATAGTCAAAGTGAGAAGAGAACACACACAAAGGCTGGAGGAGGTATCAAAAGCTATGTGCAAGCACAGAGCAGGACTGTGAACCAGAAAGGTGTCGATCCTCAGGAAGGATGCAGGGCCCGGGCTGGTCAGGGTTAGTGGGATGAGGGAGAAGAGCTGAGGAGACTGCTGTGAGCGCAGGAAACAGGCCAGCTTCATAACCCAGAGCTCTCTCATGCCTGCTGGGCAGGCTATACTCACTTGCCCAAGCTACAGTATTCCATCCATCAGGACACACTGCTTCCCCCCTTTATAAACATTTCTGAACTGGGGATGTATCTTACTTCTATACTAACCATGACTTTTGTTTCTCAATGGTTCATAAAATAATAGTATGTCTTACAATTGTTGGTATCAACTTCAATGGACAGGGGAGCTGAGCCTCAATTTCCTTACATGTAAAATGCGGGAGGTGATACTTAGCTCACAAAATCCATAAGAGAAATAAAATAAGACAACATGAGATGACATATATGCCAAAAAAGGAAAACATGGGTATTATTATTAAGCATTCCATATTTTAATCATCGAAGTGAGTATAATTGACATGGAAAACTAGCTTAAAGTCCCCATTGTTGAAAGGGACAATTTTTGACAATTTTACTCTTAACCTAAACTTTTTCTTTGTCACCCCAAACATAGTCAATTTTCTATCAGATTTTAGATGTGATCTCCATCTATCCACCCATCCATCTATACATCTACCCATCCATTTGTCCATCTGTCCGTCCATCCATCTATCCAGTCATTGTGCTGATATTTTGAGGGTTCTCCTTTAACTTTCTTTTCATATTTAACCTCAAAGCATAATTCTTCGTATAAGCCAATTCTTACAAGTCCATTTCCACTTCCTAATAAGAACAAACAGCCTCTTCCTTGTCTAACCTCTCTTGGTCCTTATAGATAGTTACTTTTCCACACTCTTTCTTTTGTCACCCTCCAGATTGAATGAAGTCTATTCCTTTCACCTTCTTGGAGAGGTCTTTTCTCACAGCCTCTTTCTCATTTTAAAAAATAAGCCCTTGGAGTAAAGGTAAAGAGAAGTAATATCAGCGGCTGCTCAGCTCTTTGGCAGAGAGAAGCACTGTTTGCCTGGCACCTGGTCCATCCAGAGTTCCTTCTCTGAGCTGAGAGGGAAGCTCAGCAGGAGGGCTCATAGGTTAATAGCCTGGAAGAAGAGGCAGCTCAGTAGCTCATTCGGGATTGTTATTACCTGGGGGGATGAAAAGAAATTAGAAAATTCCCTTTCACCCTTCCTCCTAGATTTTGAAATTGCCCAGAACCTTCATAATGGGAAATATCTGAGGGATGCATGTGACATTTTCAGGGAAGGACTTTCTTTCCCTCTTTCAAAGCCAGCAATTAAGCATTGTCTCCAGGGCCCCTTCTTGCATTTTTAACTTTGAAAGTATTAAATATTTTCTGTTCTCACCTGCAAGTACAATATGCAGAGGTAAAAGAGGAGGGAGAAAAGTTCTTAGCTACTAAGAACTACTTAGCTCTTAGCTTGAGCCACCTACTCCATCACTGTAGCCTTAACAGCCCACTGCAACCACATTGTGTACCACTGCATTAGAGACAGAGGCTTGTTTGGGTTGGGCAATCCTTAGAAGGGTTTTCTGGCTCCTTGGCACACAGCTCTATGGGATGATTGTATGCGCCATACTAAAGTAAATTAAGAGGTGCTGAGATGAGTGTAATTCCACAGGCATTTTCACTGGAAAAATTCTCAGAGCTGTTAATATGCCAATGCACTTTTTAAACTTCTGGGAAGAAAATATAATATAAAACATTTTGTAAACTTATTTAAACATTGGCCACTTTTCTGGCACTCCTACTAACATCTCTTAAGAGCAACATAGTAAATACTGTGTAAACCAAACTTGTACTTTTATGTATGGGGAAGCTGAAGCCTGACTTTTCAGAAGGTACGTTAGTTGGCCAAATTCATACAGGCAGATCCATAATGAAAACTCAGCTTACTGTGTCATGATCAACTTATTGGTTAATCTGAATTTTTGTCAAATTTTTTATCAATATGCTTTATTTTTAAGACATAAGAAATTCAGAGAAATATGCATATTTCTCTCTGGCTGTGGTCAAGAAAATAAAGAGATGGGAAAAGGAAAGAAAACAAGGAAATAATGCCTCGAATCTCTCCTTATTGAAAACTGTCAAATCTTCTTCCTCTTCTCTCCAGTACTTCTTTCTCTTTCCCATTGCCCAAAATCAAAGTACAGATGGAACTCTAGAAATAATATCTCAGTTGGTTACTTTGCTTTTCATTTTTCCTCTTTCTAGTTCTTTCCACATACAATAATAACAGTTAACATTTATTGAGCTCTTACTCTTTATAGGACTGTTCTGAGATTGTTACATGTATGATCTCAATTAGCCCTCATGACAGCCCTTTGAGGCAGGTGTTTTTATTAGTTTCATTTTACGTATAAGTATTTGGAACTACACAGACTTTAAATAATTTGCCCAAATTAACTAGGATAGTAAGATGTAGAGCTAGGATTCAAATTTAAACAGACTAGTGCTTTTGATCTTGAAATATCCGATATTAATCCTCCTCTAGCTTGACCTTCCTAAGGCCTCTCTTCTGCTAAGGAACACTCCATGGCTCACTACTTCCTAAAGGATATCTCACTGTGGTCTTCAAAGCTCTCCACAGCTTAAGTCAGCCATCCTTTCCCTACTTGTCTCCATCTGCCTTGTATGAATCCCTCATCACCAGGATCTTGCCTTTGTGTGGATGCACCATGGCCTCGTGCCCCCACCCATGTACCATCACAGTTATTGGCCCTCTCACAACTTAGTTTGCCTCTTCCCCCTCCTGTGAGGCACAGTGTGGGTTCAGTTTCCTCCTTGAAGCTGTCTCTAACAGCTTCAGACCATGTCAACATTATCCTTCTCTAAAATCCCCTGGTGCTTGGAAAAAATGATAATTCCTCCCATTTTGTCCTCATGCTTTCACACTCATTCAACCCAGTGATTTAGCCACTTATTTTTTCATATCTATCTTCCCCAAACTAGGGTCTACCCATCATAGAGAGTGTAGTAGAGAGTAAGCACTCAGGAAGTTTCCTGAATAAATTAAAAAAAAAAAAAAAACTACTATGGAATGCATCATCTTACACTCATATGATATCATAATGCATCATTCAAATGTAATGACAGTGGTGGCAGCACAAGATAATATGATGACAACAATGTGATAGTGATGATGATAATGATAAAAATCAGTAGCTATCTTTTATACTGAATGTTTCCATATTCCAGGTCTAAGATACATACACAGGAAATATCAGTATCCTTCAGATGATGTTACTGAGCCTGTGAGACTGTACTTGGCTTGTTCAGGGTGTCAAATAGCAGAGATAAAACTGAACCCCAAGTCATACAAATATCACTATGGTACTTATATCTGTGTTCCACTCTTTCTCATATATAAAACATTGCTCAACGATGTCCTAGTTCAAATTTTTGGGGTGGGGAAGAGTAAAATATGCATAAAAATCACTATTTTAAACATCTTTTTAAAAGTGATAAGATATATCATGTTGTCCAAAAGGTTCGTTTGGGTTTTTCTGTAACCTCATACAGAAAAATCCGAATGAACTTTTTGGCCAATACAATACGTAACATAAAATTTTTCGTTTTAACTATTTTTAAGTGTAAAGATTTGTGACCTTAAGGACATTCACACTTTTGAACAACCATCACCATGGATGAAACTTGGCAACATTATGCTAAGTGAAGTAAGTCAATCACAAAAGGACAAATATTATATGATTCCACTTATATTACATATGTAGTCAAACTCTGTACCCATTAAACATGCCCCATTTTCCCTTCAACCCAGCCCCTGGCAACAACCAATTCTACGTTTTGTTTCTATGAATTTGACTAATCTAGGTAGTCACGTGTTTATTGTTTATCCATTCATCCATCAATGGACATTTGGGTTGCTTCCACCTTTTGGCTATTGTGAATAATACTGCTATGAACCTGAGTGTACAAATATCTACCCTTTTACTTCTTTTGTATATATATGCAGAAGTAAAATTCCTGGATCACATGGTAATTCTAGTTTTAAATTTTTGGGAATTACCATACCATTTACCACAGTGGCTGTACCATTTTACATTCTCATCAGGAATTCACAAGGGTTCCAATTTCTCTGCATCCTCTCCAACACTTGCTATTTTCTATTTTCTTTCCTTTATAACAGTCATCCTAATGGGTATGAAATGGTATAGAATTGTGATTTTGAGCATTTTAAGCATTTTAAAGTATATAATTCAGTGACATTTAGTACATTCACAATGTGGTATGATAATTACCACTATCTAGTTCCAGAATATTTTACCACACCAAAAGGATACCCACTAGCATCACTCCTAATTCATTTTACAACCACTAATCTGCTTTTCATCTCTGTGAATTTGCCTATTCTGGGTAATTTATAAAATGGAATCACACAATATGCAACTTTTGTCTCTGGTTTCTTTTATTTAGAATGATATTTTTAAGATTCATCCATTTATAGCAATATCAATACTTGAGATTATTCATTTTATGTATAAACTTAAAATGTATGTAAGTATGTATGTATGTACCTAGATACATACATACTTATGTATCTAAGTACCTAGATATTTGATGCTGAGAAGGCATTTTTTAGATGAGATAAATATTTAAATCAGTAGACTTTGAATAAAACAAGTTGCTCTTTATAATATTGATGGGCCACATCCAACCAGTTGAAAACATGAAGGAAACAGTTGACCTACCTTGAGGAAGAGGGAATTCTGCCAACAGACTTCACATTTCCCAATTTCAAAACTTACTACAAAGCTACAGTAATCACAACCATGTGGTACTGGCCAAAGGATAAACATATACATCAATGGAATAGAATTGAGAATCCAGAAATAAATCCATATGTCTATAACACATTGACTTTTGGCAAGAGTCCTAAGACCATTCTATGGGGTAAAGAACTGTCTCTTCAACAAATTGTACTAGGACAACTGGATATCCACCGACAAAAGAATGAAGTTGCATCCCTATTTTATATCATATACAAAATTTAACTCGAGAGGGATGAACAACCTAACTATAAGAACTAATACCATAATTCTCTTAGAAGACAACATAGGGACAAGTCTATAAGCTTGGCTATGGCTGTGAATTCTTAAATGTGACAAAAGAGTATGAGCCTCAAAAGAAAAAGTAGATAAATTGGAATTGGATTGAAGTATTTGTGCATATAGGACATTATTAAGAATGTATAAAAACAGCCAACAGAATGGGAGAAAATATTTGCAAATCATATGTCTGATAAGGATCTAGCATCCAGAATATATAATGAACTCTTACAACTCAATGACAAAAAGACAAGCCAATTAAAGATGGACAAAGGACTTAAATGGACATTTCTCTAAAGAAAATACACAAATAACTAACAAGCACATGAAAAGTTATCTAGCATCATAAGTCACTAGGGAAATTAATGCAAATTAAAACCACAGTGAGGTACCACTTTACACCCACTAGGATGACTATAGTCAAAAAATAGAAAGTAACAAACATTTGTGAGGACATAGGAAAACTAAAACACTCATACATTTCTAGCAATGTAAATTGTTTCAGCCACAATGGAAACTGGCAGTTCCTAAAAAAAGTTAAACATGTAATTACCATATAGACCAGAATAGATATGTACCCCCCAAAACTGCAAACAGGTACTCAAACAAATACATGTACACACATGTTCATAGCAGAACTACTCACAATAGCCAAAAGGTGGAAAGATCCCAAATGTCCATTAATGGATGAATGGATAAACCAGATTGGAGTATATACATACAATGGAATATGATTCCATCATTAAAAGGAATGGAATACTGATGCATGTTACAACAAACCTTGAAAACATTAAGTTAAGTAAAACAAGCCAGACAGAAAAGGTTGCCTATTGAATAAATCTATTCATATAAAATAACCAGAATAGGCAAATCCATAAAGCTAGAACATATAATGTTGGTTGCCAGGAGTTGTTGGGAAAGAATAAAGAGGCAACTGTTTAATGGGCAGATGGTATGTGGTGATGAAAATATTTTGGAAATAGATAGAGGTGTTGGTTGCAGAATATTGTCAGTGTGCTAAATGCCACTAAAGTATTCAGTTAAATACTTGATTCAATGATATGTGAATTTCACCTCAATAAAAAATAAAAAAGAAGTCTAAATAAATTGTCCAAGTTCATATTTTCATGAGTAGCAGAGTGAAAACTCAGATGCAAGCCTGTTTCATGCTGAATTTCAGTCTTTTTCTTATGCTAGGCTGTCTTCATTTCTTAACACAAAAGATTGTTCAAATTATGAATGTGCTGTAGAAAAGAAGACCAGGCCTTACAGGGATGCTAGAATTAGATAAATCAAAGTTGTGAGATTTTTTAAGTGAGCATTACAAAAAATAACAAGGTCAAAGTTCCTCTTCGGGGGCAAACTCCAAAATTTTTTCTTATAAAGAGTTTCAGTTTCACTTATTATATGACTATAATAAGTCATATTTCATTATAATTTCATATTAGAATATGTGATTTGCAATTTTCTCCCAATCTGTAAATAGCCTTTTCATTTCGATTGTTTCCTTTGCTGCTGTGCAGAAGCTTTTAGTTGGATGAAGTCCAACTTGTTTATTTTTGCTTCTGTTTCTTGAACTTTTGGTGTCATGTACAAAAAAATTATTGCCAAGGCCAACGTCAAGAAGCTTTTTTCCTATGTGTTCTTCTAGGAGTTTCAGTTTTTATGCTTAAGTTATTAACACATTATTTTTGTGTATGGTATGAGATAAGGGTCCAATTTCATTCTTTTGTATATGGATATCAAGCTTTTCCAGCACCATTTATGGAAGAAACTATCCTTTCTTCATTGTGTAATTCTTGGTGCTTTTGTCAAAAATTAGTTGACTGTATGTGCTTGGGCTTATTTCTGGGCTCTCTATTTTGTTCCATTGGTCTATGTGTCTGTTTTTATGTCAGCACCACACTGTTTTGATTACTAAAGCTTTGTAATACATATAATTTTAAATCAGAAAATGTGATACCTCCAAATATGTTCTTTCTCAAGATTGATTTGGCTATATGGGATCTTTTGTAGTTCCATATAGATTCTAGATTTTTTTCTATTTCTATGAAAAATGTCCCTGGAATTTGATAGGGATTGCATTGAATCTGTATATCACTTTGAATAGTATAGACTTTTTAACAATATTAATTCTTCCAACCTATGAACAAAGAATATTTTTTTCATTTATTTGTATCTTCTTCAATTTCTTTCATCAATGCTTTATTGTTTTCAGGGTACAGATCTTTCATATCCTTGGTTAAATTTATTCCTAAGGCAAACTATGGGTTGGGAGAAAATATTTGCAAACCATATATCTAATAAGGGGTTAATATTCAAAATACATAAGTAACTCATACAAATCAACAGCATAAAAATGAAAAATAGGATTAAAAATAGGCAAAGGACCTGAATAAACAGTTTTCAAAAAACAAGTGGCCAATAGGTATATAAAAATGGTTCTCAGCCTTACTAATCATCAAGGAAACACAAATCAAAACTACACTGAGATATCACCTCACACTTGTTAGGATGGTGATTATCAAACAATTAAATAAATTAAAGATATGTGTTGGTGAGGAGGTGGAGAAAAGAGAATTATTGTACCCTCTTGGTGGTAGTGTAAACTGGTATGGACATTACAGAAAACTGTGGAAGTTCCTCATAATCTAAAAATAGAACCAGCATTCTTGGTATTCTGGGTATAGACACAAAGGAAATAAAATCATTACCTCAAAAAGATGATTGAGCTCCCATGATCACTGCAGCATAATTTACAATAGCCAAGATAAGGAAACAACCCAAGTGTCCATGGATGAATGAATGGATAAATTGTGAGATCTATCTATCTATCTATCTATCTATCTATCTATCTATCTATCATTTCACAGTTTATTTATCATATATATAAGGGAATATTATTCAGTCTTAAAAAGGGAGGAGGGTATAGACACAAAGGAAATAAAATCATTACCTCAAAAAGATGATTGAGCTCCCATGATCACTGCAGCATAATTTACAATAGCCAAGATAAGGAAACAACCCAAGTGTCCATGGATGAATGAATGGATAAATTGTGAGATCTATCTATCTATCTATCTATCTATCTATCTATCTATCTATCTATCTATCATTTCACAGTTTATTTATCATATATATAAGGGAATATTATTCAGTCTTAAAAAGGGAGGAGGTCCTGCCACTTGCAACAATATGGATAAACCTGGAGGACATTATGCTAAGTGAACTAAACCAGACACAGAAAAAAGTAAATGCATGATCTCGCTTTTATATTGAATATTAAAACAGTCAAATACACAGAATCAGAAAGTAGAAGAGTGGTTACCAAAGGCAGGAAGGTGGGAGAAATGGAGGGATGTTTGTTAAAGGGTACTAAATTGCAATTATGTATAATGAATAAGTCTAGAGATTCAATGTACAGCGTGATGATTATAGTTAATAACATTGTATTGAATGCTAGAAATTTGCTAAGAGATTTCAGGTGGTCTCACTACCAAAGAAAAAAGTTACTATCTGAGAGGATGTGTTAATTAGCTTGACTGCAGTAATCACATATATGATTTATGATACATATATGGCATATTAGTATGTTACAAATCATAATGTAAACTTAAATGTATACAATTTTATTAAAATATGCAAATGATTTTCATTATAGTCTTTTATTGTCACAATGCTATTTATCCACTTAATATTTTAATTCCATGTGCAAATAAATAGGGCATCTTTTCCAAATTACATCTTTTTATTCAGGATATCCACATATCAGGAAACAAGGACTAGCCAGAGGGTTTGCACTGTGATGGTACTTAGATAAAAGCCTTTAATCATCCGTGAAACTCATGGAGTCACACAAGGAATTGTCTTGACATAATGAGAACCCAAAGATAGGCTTCCATTAAACAATCAGTTTTACTGTGGCACATTTTAAAAAAGAGTAAGTATACATTTTATTATCTTTATATTCTATTTATTTAATTGTCATGAATATAAGGATCTACTACTAAGGCATATTTTAAACTCAAGTATTTTTTAAATACTGTGACTCTACAATTTTTGAAATTTGTGTTAAAAAAATAAACCAATGAGGACAAAATGTAAAACATATATTCATCGTAGTATTATTTTAAAAAGTGAAAAACTTGAAACTGTGTATATAGCCCATAATAAGACATTGATTGATTCATTTATGACAATCTACTTGCTGAAATATAATGCATTCGTTACAATCCATAATTTTGAAAACATATGTCGACTGAAAAAAGCACAACCTAAAAGTTGAGAATTATGTTTTATTTGGTGGAATTTCTGAGGATTCAAGCCTGGGAGGCTGCCTCTCAGATGCTCTGAGGGACTGCTCTGAAGATGTAAAGGAGGAGCCAGGGTATATAGAGGTTTTTGAAACAAAGACCAGGTAGTAGGAACATCAAAAGATTACTGTTAATTAAAGAAAACCAGGCATCTCAAGCTAAGGAATTTAGCGCTTTTCTATATATGGGAAGATGCAAGAGTCTGGGCTCACTGAACTCATTCCTTTGATATGCACCTTAGCTATCTAGTGCTAGCATCCTGTGCTTTCCCATCCTGAGTCCCTCCATGGTGCACAGTTGGGGGTGACTGCAGTGGCTGAGGGCTTGGCAGTGGGCAACACATTTGTCTCCATCCTGAGTTCCCTCAGGACTCACCATCAGGAGCCGTGGCTTGATATGGAAGGCAACATTTTTTTATTCACACATATTTCATGGGATGGGAAAACTATTGAAAATATTAATGCTAAATAATAATGCAAGATCTCCATTTTCTATACATATGTGAGAGAGGGAGAAATTGAGAAAGAGGAAGGGAAGGGGAGGCAAAGAAAAGGAAGAGAAGTAATGCATTCCTGTGCTTGCTGTACTTCTACTTCAAGATTAGCTGCAAACAGATACAGCACCTATGAGATATCTCTGAAAAGGCTGAATAGAAAATCTGGACCTCAGAACAATCCACAAGAAGAAGGAAAAAACATACCAGCCAGCTCCTTACCATCTCCTGTTTCCAACTGGTAAGAATTTTTCCCCTGGACACCAAGTTTGTCAACTGTACCTAAACCTGCTGAGTCCAGAAGTAGTCATATGAGCAGAGTTCTGTGGAATCAAATGGTTCACTAGTACTCTGACATCACAGTGGAACTGACAAGGAGCAATCAGCCAAGACTCCAGGGGATGTGAGAGACAGAGAATCTGAGGAGTCCATGATCTATCACTGACATATCTGTTCAGCTCATACACATCTTCTTAGGCACCCCCTTGCAAACCAGCTCTGCTATCAAGTGGTGGAATATCACTGGGAATACTATTGATTGTGTAAGGTTGCCTGCAAGTCAGGGCATTGCCTCTCAGGGACCTAGAAAGGAAGCTGAACACAGACTCTACTCCTTTTGGCTCTCCAGTCATTCAGGATTTCCATACTCCCCAAGCTTATGACTTGTCCAAAAGAAGTAGTTTCCCCTTACTTTCCAGCCTAGAGGAAAACTGTGCATCCTTCCTTTCTAGAAGCTGTATCTAGGCAGTGACCTTACAGGTAATTTAAAAAAAACAGCTTTATTAAGATATAATTCATGTAACATATAACTCATCCATTTAAGTGTATTATTTAATGATTTTTTAGTATATTCAGAGTTGTGCAACCATCACCATAATTAATTTTAGAATATTTTCATCACTCCAAGGAGTAACATTATGCCCAATAGCATTTACTCATCATTTGCCCCAAACTCCTCAGTCTAAGCAATGACTAACTTATTTTTTCTATAGATTTAACTATTCTGGACATTTCACAGAAATGGAATCATATGCTATGTGGTCTTCTGTAACCCTCTTCTTAGAAAACATTTTCAAAGTTCACCCATTTTGTAGCATGTATCAATACCTTATTCATTTTTAACGTTAAATAATATATAACTGTATGGATATACCTCCATTTTATTCACTCATTCATGAGCTGATAGACATTTGAGTTTCTTCCAATTTTTGGCTATTGTGAAGAATGTTCTGTGCAAGTTTTTGTGTGGACGTATGCTTTCATTTCTTTTGAGTATGTACCTAGGAGCGGAATTTCTGGGTCATATGGTGAATCTATGTTTAGCATTTAATAATTGCTGTGCCATTTAGAATCTGACCAGCAATATATGAGGATTCATATTTCAATTTTTGCCAACACTTGATATTTTATGCCTTTATTTATTTTAGCCATCTTAGTGAATGTGCAATGGTATCTCGTGGTTTTTATTTGCCTTTCCCTAATTGTTGCAGGAAAATGGGGCATGAGAGGATGGTCATGTCCCAGGTCTCTGGTGAGTCCCTGTGATGGGCTGCCAAGTGAGAGTCCTTGGTTTCACACAGGAAAGAATTCAAGAGTGAGCCGGAGTAAACTGAAAGCAAGTTTATTTAAAGAGATACACACTCCTTAGACAGAGTCTCAGAAGGCCAAGAAGCGCCCTGAGGGCATGGACCATCCTGGAAAGTGAGAATGTCCCCAAAATATGGTGTGGTTAGTTTTTATGGGCTGGGTAATTTCATAGGCTAACAAGTGGAAGGATTATTCCAACTATTTTGGGGAAGGGCAGGGAGTTCCAGGAATTGGGCCACTGCCCACTTTTTGGCCTTTTATGGTCAGCTTCAAAACTGTCATGGTGCCTGTGGGTTTGTCGTTTAGCTAACGTTTTACAATGAGCATATAATGAGTCTCAAGCTCTACTGGAAGTCAGATCTTCTGCCATCTTGGGCCTAGTTGGTTCTAACCAGTCTATGTCTTATCCTGTTCTCAATGGTTGTGTCATTCTTTTAATGGTTGTGCTTTGCCCCCTTTCTTCCTGTCTCATAATGACTAATGATAGTAAGCATCTTTTCATGTGCTTATTGGTCATCTGTATGTCTTCTTTAGAGAAATGTTGATTCATAACCTTTGCAAATTATAATTGAGTTATTTGTTTTACTATTGAGATGTAAGTATTCTTCGTATATTATGGGTAAAAGTCCTTTTCAAGTGCTACTCTCTGATGGTTGTTTTTAACTTCCTTTGGTGGTGTAATTCACAGCACAAATATATATATATATATTTAAATTAATTAATTTATTTATTTATGGCTGTGTTGGGTCTTCGTTTCTGTGCGAGGGCTTTCTCTAGTTGTGGCAAGCAGGGGCCACTCTTCAGTGCGGTACATGGGCCTCTCACTATCGCGGCCTCTCTTGTTGCAGAGCACAGGCTCCAGACATGCAAGCTCAGTAATTGTGGCTCACAGGCCCAGTTGCTCTGCGGCATGTGGGATCTTCCCAGACCAGGGCTCAAACCCGTGTCCCCTGCATTGGCAGGCAGATTCTCAACCACTGTGCCACCAGGGAAGCCCACAAATATATATTTTTTAATGTTTATGGAGTCCAAAATTTTAGGTAGCCTCAAGACAAGTTAGAACAGATATATACAATAGTTTGTATATAAGATCTTCACTTTTTCCTCTGATTTGAGGGAGGGAACTGAGAACTGGGCTACTGCTGCTCAAGATGAGGACCACCATGGTTGCACTGTGAGGCACTGAGGCAAGTGTGAGTAAAACACCACAGTGTTGAACATGGCTTTTTCTTGACTGGGTGTCTGCTTGGTAGCTGTAAGCCTTTGATTGTTTACCAAAGGTCCTACAAAGTTGATTCATATGGCTTTTTGTGTAGGATGGCGAACTTGGAGCTTGCTAACACAACATTTTGATGAAGTCCTAGTCCTCCAATTTTGATATCCTTTTTTCAAGATTGTTTTGACCATTAGATACCCCTTGACTTTCCATATGAATTTTAGAATCATTGTGTCAATTTCTGCAAAAAAAATTCCAGCTGGGTTTTGACAAAGAGGTAATGCATCAGTAGATCAATTTGGAAAGACTTGTTCTCTAAACAATTTCAAAACTTCCAGTCCATAAACATGGGATAATTTTACATTTATTTAGATTTTCAACTTCTTTCAATGATATTTTATACTTTTCAAAGTATTAGCTTTGTACTTCTTTTGGTAAATTTATCCTTAAGTGCTTTATTCATTTTGATGCTATTATAAATGGAATTGTTTCTTTCATTTCATTTTTTGATTGTTCATTTTTATTGTATAGAAATACAATAAATTTTTTATTAATTACTGAACTTGTTGAACTTATTTTCTTTCTGAACTCATTGTTTCTAATAGTGATTTAGTGCACTATTTAGAACTGTTTGTATACAAGATCATGTCATATACAAATACAGATTGTTTTACTTCTTCCTTTCAAAACTGGACGCATTTTATTTGTCCATAGCCATCCTGACTGGAACTTCCAGTAAAATATTGAATAGTGGCAAGAGTGGACATTTTTGTCTTATTCCTGATCTTAATGGGAAAGCATTCAGTCTTTCACCATTAAGTATGATGTAGCTCTGGGCTTTTCATAGATCCTCTTATCAGGTAGAGAAAGTTAATTGTTGAAATTTGTCTCATGAAAGGATGTTAGATAGTTTTTTTCAAGTGTGTTTCACAGATCTATTTAGGTGATCATGTGGTTTTTGTCTTTATAGTTACAGGGTATTACATTAATTGATTTTTGGATTTTGAACACACTTTCTGTTCCTGGGGTAAATCCTATTTGGTAATGGTGTAAGACCCTTTTTATATGTTGCTGGAATTGCTTTGCTAATATTATGTTGAAGATATTTGTGTCCAAATTCATAAGAGTATTGGTCTATAGTTTTTTTTTTAATTGCAGTATTTTTCTCTGGTTTTTATATTGGGGTTATATTGAATTAATATATACAATTAAGTGAAAAGTGTTCCATCCTCTTAAATGTTTTGGAACATGTTGTAAAGGATTGTGCTAATTATTTTTTAAATAATTGGTAGAAATCACTAATGAATCTATGTGCTCCTGGGTTATTCTTTGTGTGAATATTTTTAATTACTGTTAATCAGTTTCTTTCCTTTTTCAATTTTATTCAGATTTTCTATTTTTTCTTGAGTTGTTTGTATTATTACCTTTATTGTCAAATATATTACATTTTACAGGCACAATAATCATTGCTTTCTAAATCAGTAAGAGAAGACTAGAGATAAAATATCCAACTATATTGTCTTTTATAATTACATTTGTTGATATTCTTTGCTTTGTTATTTAAATTAAAATGACTCTCTGGGTTACTTGTTTCTTTCTGAACAATATTTATTATTTCTGTAAGACACATCTGCTAGTTTTTGCTTATTTGGGAATATATTTATTTTGCTTTCATTTTCTCACAGATAATTTTAATGCATATAAGATTCTTGGTTGACAGCACCCCCCCAGCACTTTAAATATGTCATCCCATTGTTTTCTCTCCTCCACTGTTTCTGATGAGAAGTCAACTATATTGCTATTTGATTTTCCCTGTATATTACAAGTCAATATTTTCTTGCTACTTTCAAGATTTTTCTCTTTGTTTTTGTCTTTCAATATTTTTACCATGATGTTTCTGGGTGCATATTTCTTTGTTTTATTCTACTTCAAATTGGTTAACCTTGTTGAGTGCGTAGGTTAATGTTTTTGTTACAAGTATGAGAATTTTTAAACCATTATTTTAAAAATATTTTTCTGTCCCTTTCTCCTTCTCCTTTTTGTTCTGGTTCTTGCCTTATGTTACTGCAGTAACCACATCCCATATTTCTCTTGGGCTCTGTTCATTTTTCTTTTCCCCCCCTTGCTATTATTCCAGTTGCATCATTTCTGTTAATATATGTTCAAGTTTGCTGATTCTCTCTTAATGCCAGACCATAATTACTCTTGAGCCCCTCTAGTGAATTTTTCATTTACATTATCATACTTTTCAACTCCAGAATTTTAACTTTTGAGTATTTTCTATCTTTTAATGTATATTCTCTATTTAATGAGACATCGTTATCTTACCTAATTCACCTGTAAGCATTGTTTCATTTGGTTCTTAGAATACATTTACAATAGCTGATTTGAGTCTTTATCTTCTAAATCTAACATCTGAGCCTTCTCACAGGCAGTTTCTGTTACCTTCTTTTAGTTCCTTGTGTATAGGTCACACTTTTCTATTTCTTTTCATATTTCATAGTTTTTAGTTGAAAGTTGGATATTTTAGATAATATATTGTAGCCAGTCTAGATACTGATTCCTCCTCCTCATAAGACATATTATTTGTTCTTTATTTGTTTAGTGCTTTCACTGGTCTACTTCAATGGAATCTATTTTCAGCACCAATCTCTAATGTCTTTCTTCAGCCTTAGACATATTTACAGTCACCCTGTCATGACAGTGGTTCTTGTAGGGGTTTCTTTTACTGCCTCTTTCTCTGATCTCTTTATTAAGCTTCCTCTGCTTGTATCACACACAGCTTTTAATCTCCACTAGTTGTTGGCTGATTGCTCTATTGTTTTTGGCAATGACCTGCAACATATGTTGCTCCACAGTCTGATCCAATTAAATTTGAACTCCTTTTTCCCTCTTTTTTGGAGTATTACTTGAATTTAGTCTTTGAGGTTTACTCTAACCCAGGCGGGCTCTACTTAGTGGTCTTTTTCTGGGTTCTCACTGTTAAACTGTTAGCTTGAGTATAATTTAGCTTGTTGATCTAATGGAAACACCAGACTCCTCTTAATTGCTTAATATCAAAATTTTTTTTATTGTTTTTTGACACTGACTTTAGGCTTGAACTTCCCCGTGCTCTGTTTCAAGTAAAGTCAGTTTCTTTGGGGAGAGTGACTGAGCCCTTTGTTCTTATTGCCTCCTTATCCCACTGTGCAAATCCTCTGTGTCACTGTTTCAGAAATGGGGATAATGGCCTATTTCTAGAAAAGTGACACCCCTTTTTACCATCAGGGAATGGGGCAGGGAAAATAGTCTCTGGTCTTCTCAGCTTGCCATTTCCAGAATAGAAACTCCATCCTATGAGTGAGATGGAGCATGGAATATTGGTGCCCAGTATACTTATCTCGGATAAAGCTTTCAATCTCCAGTTGGGGTCTAGGAAGCTTAAGAGATTCTCAGACCTCTTGGCAACTCTTGATTGGAATAAAACTTCTGTAACATGGAAGTTGGTGGATGAGAAATTCTGATGGTCTGCTTCTCCAAGGAAGACACTATAGTCCTAGACTTGGAGATGAGAGAGGGGAAGCCCTGTGTTCTTGGCTGAACCCTCCTGAAATAGAACTTCCATCACATTGGACTAGTGCCACGCTTCTCTTATTTTCTTAATGAAATTTAGTAGATATTCTTGAATAATGTTTCCTCATGTCCTGTATGTCCTAAGGGTAACTTCCATAGTCTTCAAATATGTTTTCTAAAATAATTTTCACCATTTATGGTTATTTTCCGGAGGAGAGTCCACAGAACTCCTCATACTGCCACTCAGGAAGCCACCTACATCATTACAGACAATTTTTTATTTCTTATTAATACTTTAAAAATAAGTTCTTACTTTTCTACAATAAGCAGAATTTCTTTTATGAAACAAAACCCCAATTAACAACATACACATTAAAATCTGGACATTTTCTGAGGAGGGAGCCCACAAGAACAAGCATAGACTGTACCCAAGTCATTAGAAAGGTGTCTGTCCACTTAACGTGAGGTGTAGGAAAGACTTAGTCTCCTCTGATGAGAAAGGACATTTCCATCGCTTCCAACAACATGAGAAACTCTGGTCAGTATGCAACTATGGCTAGCACAGAATGGTTAACAGAAGTTCTCAGGCATTGAAATTCTGATAGCATATGAATCTAGATCTTAGTGGGATATTTCTTAAACATATCCTACACCAATTTACTCACTTTACAGGTGAAAATTCTGTGGTACCCATAGTGAGATTGCCAAAGCTGGGGTCAGATCTCCAGATTTCCAGGTCTGGGTGTTTCCAATGGAAAGTATCATTCAACCTACTATTAGCTTCATCCTTAAAAGACACACAATTCTCTGAGAAAGCACACGAATTCTTTCAAAGACTTGCATTGTTTAAGTCTAGATTCTGGCACCTACTAGCTGAGTTAACTCGGTGAGTCACTCCTCTGAGTTGGAAAAATACCCAATTTTCAGTATCTTAAGGCTCAAATAGAACATTATAATGGAAAATAACTTTGTAAACTCCAAAATACTTGTCTATTCCAGGATTTCTAGCCACAAACAACAGAACTCAGGCTAGATAGCTTAGAAAAGTAGTGGATCAGAATAAGATTGCATAGTTTAAAGGATGAGTAGGAAGGCTGGGATACCACACCTAGCAAACAGGCAGGCACAAGTGGAGGCAGGGCCCAGCCAAGAACAGGTGACGTCATAGTCTGGAGACCAGCCAGTTGAGGATCACACTCCTCCTACCCCAACCAGACCCTCAAAGCTACACCCTGTTCTCCTCATCACCCTACTGCTCATTATCTCTACCTGCCCTGAACTCAGATCTTCCTCCAGATTTCAACCATCTAGGCCTGTCTTCCAGAGTGAGGGAGCAGCAGCATCCAGGATCTCCAACTTCCATGGTGTGTGGGGAGGTATCTAGATGCTGAGCAGCCGCAAATGACAAAGGTCCACTGTAACCATTATTGCTACTGTGATCCATGTGATCTCTCCTCACCCCTGAGAAGCAGTCCAGGAACTTCCATCCTGCTTTGAAATACAGAAACATTGAGGCCATAGAGATCGAATGTTTTACCCAGGCCACATGGAGAAAGACAGGGTCTTGGGAGCAAAGCCAGGAGCACAGTGACCCTGATGTTTTTCCCCTAATACAACACTCTGCCCTCTCTTCCATTCTGAAATCCATGGAAATCCATGTAACCTCTGGGATGGATGGTGAAATGCATGCTGTGAATTGTGCAGACATATATTCCACAGTGTGTAACCCCACACATAAAGATATGCACTATTGGGCGTCCCTGGTGGCGCAGTGGTTGAGAGTCCGCCTGCTGATACAGGGACATGGGTTCGTGCCCCAGTCCAGGAAGATCCTACATGCCGCGGAGCAGCTGGGCCCGTGAGCCATGGCCGCTGAGCCTGCGCGTCTGGAGCC
>NC_041215.1:37123020-37142175 GCF_002837175.3 Physeter macrocephalus | reverse complement strand
CACACACACACACACACACACACACACACACACGCACACACACACACAAAAGATATGCACTATTATAGTTCTCTAAGTACCATAATTTCACCCAGTTTTGTAGTATCCTCATTGCTGTAGGACAACTCAGAAGATGACTAATTTATTGAGACAAATCACACTCCAAGAGAGGAAGCTGAGAGAGTGCTGGGTCTCAGGGAGACTGGGCTGCAATATTAGGAGCCAAATGTTTATCATTCTACTAAGGTTTTACTTAGTGGCTCTTAGGAACCCAGCGTTGGTATTCACCAGATGAGGGGAGATTGAGACAGACTAATATGTCCCTTGTATAGAGGCTCAGTTTTGGAGTGAATATAATCTAGATGGAAAAAAATACACAAATCATTTCAGTGGTTAGTGAGGACCCACAGCTCAGTAGGGAAAAAAACAAAAACAAAAAACGTGATTTAAAAAATTAGTTTCTGGGGCTTCCCTGGTGGTGCAGTGGTTGAGAATCCACCTGCCAATGCAGGGGACACAGATTTGAGCCCTGTTCTGGGAAGATCCCACATGCCACGGAGCAACTGGGCCCATGAGCCACAATTACTGAGCCTGCGTGTCTGGAGCCTGTGCTCCACAGCAAGAGAGGCCGCGATAGTGAGAGGCCCATGCACTGCGATGAAGAGTGGCCCCTGCTTGCCACAACTAGAGAAAGCCCTCACACAGAAACGAAGACCCAACACAGCCATAAATAAATAAATAAGTAAATAAAATAAGCAACAAGAGTATATTATACAGCTCAGGGAACAATATTTTTTTTAAAAAATTAGTTTCTCTTGAATTTATTTCCTTTGTATTTTTTTATTACTTATTAAAATGAACATTTAAGTCTGATTTAAAACCTCAAATTTAAACAAAAATGTAGATAATTTTCTCTAAAATTTAAAATCTTAGGTCTTTAAAATATAAGGTCTTAGATACCATTTGGCATCTTTTTTTTTCTGAAGCTAGGCAACTGCTAGATCTCATCTACCAGCTTAGTGAACTTTTCCTTTTGTGGAGACTTAATGATGTTTTGATATCTTCCTTAACTCAAAACATCTGGATTTGATGTAAGTTCAATGTCATTTCCTTCAAGATTTAACTAATCTTTTTGGGCTTAAAGTTCTGAACAGAGTACACCTGACCTATTTCAAATACTATGAATATCTTTTTCTCATGAGAAATTTTGGATTTCAATAAAAGACTGACTCTGCTGAAAAACAATGTAGATGCAGCAGTGACCAAGCCCAGCATTGCCCCCAGGGTCCTATTGGCAGGGAGTGCAAACTACAGCCATTTCCCTTCTGTTCATTGACCCAAAGCTGCATCATCTTTTTCCTTCCAAGGAGACTGAGTTCTACTTTGATGTGCTTGAAGTCCTGCCCCAGGGTTCCTCTAGGGCTCTTCACAATAACTGTGTGCCAATTTAGTTTGATGTTGATGTGTTCTGGGGTGATTCCTAAGATTCTTTTCATTCTCACAGTATATACAGCAAAGAGTTCAATGTTATTTTGATTTTGAAGTTTCTCCTCATTGCACTTCACCAAATGCCATTCCTGTGGTGAAACTTTTCAATCTTCTTTTCTTGTATTTAATTCCTCTGATATTAGGAAAAGGAACTATGGATAGCAGAAACCAACTCTTCTTATGTAATTTGCTGCTGATATTGGTGGAAAGCCATTTTCGTCCTCTTGAGTGGTCTGTTTTTGTGTGGTACTGGTCATTCCACATATAGATGTTGTGTGGGATTACTTTGGGGAGAGTGTTGTATGTTATTCAGTACTCTCTGTCACTGAAGCAGTAGTTCAATCTTAGAAAAGCCTGGGGGAGGTACCAGGCACCAATTTAGATCACAAGAACTTAGTATTTCTTTTTTTTTCTACTGTGGGTCCTGGTCACCAAATGCAGAGAAAATGCCCACTCAGCACCCTTACAAAGATGTATACATTTTGAGAGATGGTTTACTTTTTATTATAACTACTGTAGGATGTCATAGAAAAGAGAGCTCTGTAGGTTCTTATGCTCAATCAAAGTTTCTTAGAGGAGTTCAAAGATTACAGACTTAGAAAATAATTTCATAATCCTGGAGCAACCAAACAAGTAAAAAACTTAGTCAAATATCTGGACATACATTAGAGCTTGTAGATTTTTAGCATGTCCTGAAAGGGCAACCTAAAATAGATAGTCTTGTTGCCAAGCATATAGCGTGTCAGTCGTTCTTACTCTGACTCATGAGTTTGCTGAATTAATGGATAATGAATATAACATATTAAAAAGAAAACTGCTATGAGGAAAACACTTGCAGAATGGTACAGCAAGGATCAATGAAATCTATTCCTTCATAAAATAATGAGAACACCGGCAAAATTTTTAAAGGCAACTTCTTCAAAACCCTGGAAATTAACCCAAGCTTTCAACACCCAAGCTTTCAACATCCAAGGAAAATGGCTAAATGTCAGTAATAACAGAGAGCTTTGTGGCATTTTAATTTACCTTATTTCCATCTCGCTCTCCCCATTAACCTTGAAAACTGACAAACTTGCAATCATAGTAGTCTTGGTAAACAACAGGCTAGTAGTTACCAGGCAGGTTAGATTTAGAGGTCCCCTGTAAATGTATAGAATTATTATTATTTAAAAGATCTGGCAGTCCCCTTGAAAAAACTCACTCTCAGGTTTTGTTTTTATTTGACTTGACCCAGAGCACATTCAGTGCAAACACTCTTTTCCCAAGGTCATCTATTATAATAACCCCTGTAAATTGATTAACATTGCAGCTGCTTTATGTGGTAACAACAGTTGGAGCTAACAGAAAGCCACCAAAAACCTTAAAAGGAAAATCTGGGGAATGAGATGTCCATAAGGGGCCTTGAAAAGCTCTGACAGATTAATGAAAAATCTAGAATGTATCATGTATTTGCAGGTCTGCATGTCTGGGAAAATTCTGAGACAGCCCTAGTCTCTCCCTTGGGTTGAACTTGAAGCTCTGCCCAAGCAAGAAGTGAGAGCTAAAGTAGAGTTGCCACCTACCTGTCTGAGTGTTAAACCAGTGCCTTAACCTGCACACAGAGACACTCACTAAAGGCTGAGAGACTTCTCAGATCAAGATATTTAGGGAAATATCTGTACAGTCTTTAGCTGACTTCTAAGATAGCCAAGCAGAGACTTCAGTAGCCACATACAACAGAGAATACAGACTTTACAGATTTAGTTCAGGAAAGTCACTAAACAAACACCAATAGCAACAACTAAATGGTACTAGCATAAGGGTAGAAGTATTGATCAGTTGACTGTTACCAAGTGTCCATTAATAAACCTTTACATTTATGTTCAATTAATTTTCAACAAGGGTGTTAAAATAATTAAGTGGAAAAAATAGTGTTTCAACAAGTTTTGGTAGGACAACTAGATATCCACATGCAAGAGAATGACTTGAACCCCTACCCCTCACCACATAACTTACTCTTATTTTGTCTCTACACTCCCTTTTCTTCCATATTATTCTGGGAAAAAAATTCCATGTACTTCATCCATATTCTTGTTTAAAACATAGCCACAATGCCACTATTATACTTTAAAAAAATGAATTCTTTAAAATCAACAAATAACTAGTCAGTGTTCAAATTTTCCCTATTTTCTTATAAATATTCTTTCTCAATAACATTCTTTGAATCAAGATCCACATTATTCATTTCACTCCCCCACCCCCAATACCTATTTCTTTTTTCCTTTCAATTTCTTTATTGAAGAAAGTAGACCATTGATCCTACTGAGTTTCCAACATCCTAGATTTTGCTGATTGCACCCCTGTGATGCCACTGAGCATGTGCTTTTGTCAACCAAATCTCCTGCAAACTGGAAGGTAGATATAAAAAAATGATTTATATCAAAACTAGATATCAAATTTGAGTTGATACACATTTAACATTTTGGTATGGCATTGTGTGTTTCCATCTGAATCTTTGGATGCACCCAAATAATTTTTAATGGAGTCTCTGCTTTACTTTGCTTTATTTTGGACCATGTCTTTTTTTCTCCTCCCTGGACAAAATGTCATTCATATTAGATTTTTCCACATTGTTCCACTGATTCCTGAGTCTCTGCTCATTTTATTCAATTATTTTCTCTCTGTTATTGAGATTTGATAATTAGTATTAATCTATTTTCAAGATTCTTTCCTCTATTATCTTCATTCTACTATTGAGCTCATCTAGCATTTCTTTTCAGATACTATAGTTTCAACTTCTAATATTTATTTTATTTTGTTTTCATAGTTTTTATTTCTTTTCTAAGAATACTTATTTTTCTGTTCACTTCAAGGTGTTTTGTTTTGTTTTCTTTTGTTTTGTTTGCCTTTACCACACATGGGACAAAGTATAATTATAGCCACCATATATATATATGTATGTGTGTGTATATATATATATACACATTCCCTGTATCCATTTATCTATTGAGCACTTAAGTTGTTTCCATGTCTTGGCTGTTGTAAATAATGCTGTAATGAACATTGGAGTGTGATATCTCTTCAACACCTAGAAGTTATTGCTGGATCGTATGGTAATTCTATTTTTAATTTTTTGAGTAAACTCCATAATGTTTTCCAAAATGGCTGCACCAATTTACATTCTCAAGAATACTGCAAAGGGACCTCTTTTTTCCATATCTTTGCCAATACTAGTTATCACTTATCTTTTTGATAATAGCCATTCTAACAAGTGTGAGTTGACATCTCTTTGTGGTTTTGCATTTCCCTGATACCTGATAAATAATGATGTCAAACATATTTTTTATTACTTATTAAAATGAACATTTAAGTCTGAATAACTATTGGCTCAAAAAGGAAATCAAAGGAGAAATAAAAATTTACCTGAAGACAAATGAAAATAAAAATATGATACCAAAATCCATGGGATAGAGCAAAAACAATACTAGGAGGGAATTTTATAGCAATATAGGTCTACCTCAAGAAACAAGAAGAATCTCAAGTAAACTAACCTTATACCTAAAGGAACTAGACAAAGAAAAATGAAGCCCAAAGTCAGTAGAAGGAAAGAAATAATAAAGATCAGAGCAGAAACAAATGAAATAGAACTAAAAAGATCAATGAAAATAAGAGCTGGGTCTTCAAAAAAACAAAATTGACAAAACATTAGCTATGTTCGCTAAGAACAAAAGAAAGAAAGCTCAGATAAATAAAATCAGAAATGAAAGAGGAGAAATAACAATGGATACCACGGAAATACAAAAGATTATAAGAGAATATGATGAACAGCTACACACTATATGAACAAATTGGATAACATAGAAGAAATGGACAGATTCTTAGAATCATACAATCTTCCAAGGCTGAATCATGAAGAAATAGAAAATCTGAATAGATTGATCACTAATAAAGAGATAGTAATAGTAATAAAAAAAACCTCCCCCAAAACAAAAGTCCAGGACCAGATAGTTTCATAAGTGAATTCTACTAAACATTCAATGAAAATTTAATACCTATACTTCTCAAACCATTACAAAAAAATTGAAGAGTAGGGAATACTTCGTAACTCATTTCAAAGGACAATATTTTGATACCAAAACCAGTCAAAAAATAAAATAAAATTACAGGCCAATATCTCTGATGAACACAGATGCAAAAATCCTCAACCAAATATTAGTAAACAGAGTACAACAATACATTAAAAGCCTCATATACCACGATCAAGTGGGATTTATCACAGGGATGAAAGAATGGTTTAACATCCACAAATCAATCAACATGATACACCACATTAATAAAATGAAGGATAAAAAACATATAATCATCTTAATAGATGCAGAAAAAGCATTTGACAAGATTCAATACCCATTTATGATAAAAACTCTCAATAAAGTGGGTATAGAAGGATCATACCTCAACACAGTAAAGGCCATACATGACAAGCCCACAGTAAATATCATACTCAACAGTGAAAAGCTGAAAGTGTTTCCTCTAAGATCAGGAGCAAGACAGGGTTACCTACTCTCACCACTCTTATTCAACATAGTATTAGAAGTTCTAGCCAGAACATTATCAAGAAATAGAAATAAAAGGCATCCAAATTAGAAAAGAAGAAGTAAAACTGTCACTATTTGCAGTTGGCATGATACTATATGGAAAAAATCCTAAAGACTCCTCCCCAAAATCTACTAGAAATAATAAGTGAATACAGTGAATTTGCAGAATACAAAATCAATATACAAAAATCTGTGGGCTTCCCTGGTGGCGCAGTGGTTGCGCGTCCACCTGCCGATGCAGGGGAACCGGGTTCGCGCCCCGGTCTGGGAGGATCCCACATGCCGCGGAGCGGCTGGGCCCGTGAGCCATGGCCGCTGGGCCTGCGCGTCCGGAGCCTGTGCTCCACAACGGGAGAGGCCACAATAGTGAGAGGCCCGAGTACCGCAAAAAAAAAAAAAAAAAAAAAATCTGTAACATGTCTATACAATAACAATGAGCTAGCAGAAAAAGAAATTAAGAAAACAATCCTATTTACAGTCACAACAGAAAGGATGAAATACCTAGGAACAAATTTAATCAAGGGGGTGAAAGACCTATACACCTGCGGGTGGAGGCATGCTGGAGCATGCTGTGACCCTGCTCCAGTGGTTCTGGGTGCCATGTTCAGGGGTGTATAGTAGCACTAGGTCCAGGAGGGCATGATGCCTGGATCAGGATTCTGGGGTCTATAGCATCAACAACTGTGTGCTACTTGTTGAACACCGTATGGGGAATCCAGAGTAGCTGCAAAGGCTGTGAGGGTCCTCAGTGGCACTTCTAGGTCCAACAGCTAGGGACCAGAGCAGGCAGTGGTAGAGGCCAGAGCTGGTGTTGTATATGTACACACAGCTGCAGGGGCCAGCCAGACACAGCTTTGTATTGTCAGGGGCTGATTGCTGACACTTGTGGTGGTGGGGGCAGGCCAGGCAGCAAGGGCTGGGGCCAAATTCACACACACGAGTAGCTGAGGGGCCCTTGCTATTGTGATTGTTGAGTCTCACCATCAGCACATGGCAGTGTTGGCTGATGATGGGCGTTGAATCAGCGGCATGTGGGTGCCCAGCTGGAGGGGCTGGCTCTAGGTGAGTGCAGTGGCATAGGCCAGTGACAGAAGGCAGGTCCTGATCTAGTCCCATAAGCTACTGTGATGGGCCTGGCTGCTGGCTGCACAGTCTCCTCTTGGGTCATGCATACAGTGGAGACTGATGAATGGTGTCAGGCCAGCTGAATGCAAGTTCACAGCTATAGGGACTAGCCTGGCATGTGCATATGGTGGTGGAGGACAGCTGTGAGGATCTAGGCTGGTGTCTTACATTTGGGTAGTCACAGAGACCTTGGCTGGCTTCCAGTGCAGTTCCCAGTCCCCAGGGGGGAGGGGTGGGATGGTAGCAGGGAGGGACTCAAGTGGCTGGTGTCAGCAAATACAAATACCTGTGGACCAATAACCAGTGAAATCAGCAGGGTGTCTGCAGCAGCTGTGCTGACCCTTGGTTCTTTCTTGGGTGGTGAAATCTGCTGGGTTTGTGAGACTAGTTCACTGTGAACCATGATCACCCTTGCTGAGTGGCTGCTATTGGTAGCCTCACTTTTCTTCCTTGTTATTAGCCATCTCTATACATCTCAGCTTTGCCCGTCTGTGTTGAATGATATGAAGGGACCTTTGTTCAGTGCCCTGAAAGGCTGAGGAAGCTCACCTCACTCTTCCTTTCCCGGTGAGGGGAACTCTTTCAAGTGGGGGTTTCCTCTTGGTGCTGAGCAATGTCGACTTGGAGTTGGGATGATACAGGTCGAAAGAAGCTGTCTTCCTCCTCCTTCTGAGCAGTTATTTTCTGGTATTCAGGTGAACTGTGTTGCTGAAGTTTCTAAAGCGGACTCCAGAGCTCTTCCAGAGCCATTTTTGTTGTGGATTGCTGTCGACTGCTGATCTTTGTGGATCGTTGGAGGCTGGGGTCTCATATACTGCCATTTTGGTGCTGTCACTCCTGAACTGAAATCTATTTCTTCTTCTCTTTTAGACGGTAGTTTCAGACCACAGGTGTTTCGTCTAATCTGAGTTTAGTTTTCACAGGTTTGTCTGTGCTACTGTGGGTCTGTCTCACACATGTACCACTCAGGGTGTAGTCTTACTCGTACTATGGTTTAAACATTATTTCAGTTCTCAAAACCTTTATGTTGGTTTGGTGTGTACCATGCATGTGTCACTCACTGGTGACGCTGAGACTAGTCTGGATTTATGTAAAGAATAATGGATTCCTCTCTCCTATCAGGGACCACCACATCAACACTCTCAGACCACAGAGCTTTCTGTTTGAGTTTTTTTTTGCGGTACACGGGCCTCCCGCTGTTGCGGCCTCTCCCGCTGCAGAGCACAGGCTCCAGACGCGCAGGCCCAGCGGCCATGGCTCACGGGACCAGCCGCTCTGCGGCACGCGGGATCCTCCCAGACCGGGGCATGAACCCGCGTCCCCTGCACCGGCAGGCGGACTCCCAACCACTGCGCCACCAGGGAAGCCCTGTTTGAGTTTTAATTGTTCATCCTGCTGTACTGCATCACGACTGGGCCTGTCACGGGACAGGGGCATGAGAAAAAAATGGCATCCTCAATTCCATGAAGGTCGCTTCTCTACATTTTTTAATTCTCTTCCACATTTTTCCTGCTTTAGTTTACTTTTATTAGTTCTTAGGCAGCTGGATATGGATAGTCCTGAGATGTGATGTGGATAGTCCTGAGATTTTTGTTGTGAGCAAGAAATATATGTTGTAATGTCTTTACATGATCATAGCAGGCCTGGAAATTTTCTGGCTGCTGTTTAAATGTTCTCAGCAGTATTTCTAAGAGCAAATTTTTCTACTCTTCTTAGTACACAAGATTTCTTAAATATGTATGTTTATATCATCAGTTTTAGAATATTCTTTTTTTTGGGGGTGGGGTACGCGGGCCTCTCACTATTGTGGCCTCTTCCGTTGCGGAGCACAGGCTCTGGACGCGCAGGCTCAGCGTCTATGGCTCACGGGCCCAGCCGCTCCGCGGCATGTGGGATCTTCCCAGACTGGGGCATGAACCCGTGTCCCCTGCATCGGCAGGCGGACTCTCAACCACTGCGCCACCAGGGAAGCCCCTAGAATATTCTTATATATTCTGTCTTCAATTTTGCTTCCACCCCCTTCACTTGTCACTTAAGACAGTCCATATTTTAGATTTTCTCACTGTATTTTCTGCTTTCTACTATTTCTTTTCTATTTTTCATTACTTTTTTTTCCTCTTTGTGCTTCTTTCTGGGTAGTTTTTATTTCCCTTTTCAGCTGGATCTAAACATTTATGAAACTAATTCAATGAGCTTATCATTTTAGTTATTCCATTTTTCATTTCTCAAATTTCTATTTGGTCCTTTTGATAGTTTCTAATTCTGTGCTTAAATTTTCAACATTGTTACTTTTATTTATTTCAATAAATAAAGTATAAAGTTTCTGTTTGATTTGTTCCTATTGCTTATCTCCTCATGTGCTTCCTTATTTTTAGTTATGTGATGTATATTTTGTTAGTTCATTTGTAAAAATGATTTGAGGCCTAGGATGGTGTTATATTCTTCCAGAAAAGACCTGTATTTTTTACTTTTCCAAGTAATATGGAGTCACCAAAGTCCAGTTGCAAGATTTGAGATTATTTAAAGCTGTGTTTCAGTCTCAGCTTACTTTCAGTTCATCCTTATGGCTAGAGTGTATTCCTTTAGTGTTCCCACCCAAATCGATGGGGTTTATCATGGCTCCATCTTGGCTGACTGTAAAACAAAAAGACAAACAAAAAACAACAAAAACCTTCTGTGAGTCACCTTAGCCACCTCTTTGAAACCAACAAACAGTCCCAGGGAAAAAGATGCCCCAAATTCTGTGCTTACTTCCCTGGGCCCTCATCTTCCCCTAGACCATTGCATGGTAGTTCTTCGCTATTTCAGTCTCTCCAATGTATTCAAGCAGCCTTCAAATATACCTTAATTTGCTTTTATGGTTGTCCTTAGTGGGAGCACATTGCTTAGTGCACCACTGCTGCAGAATTCCCCAAGATTAATGTATAAACTGTGAGGTAAGTGTGTAGAATGAAGTGTATTGAAGATACACCTGAAAACCAATCACTTATTGTTTTATTCAGGGATCAATGGTTGTTTAATGTTCCTCTTCTTTCCTTAACACGAAATCTTCCAAATTTTATGTGGACAACTAAAATATATAATTCCTGTTCCTTTTCAGCTACAAATGCCCAGAAGATACGTGTGAGACTTCTGAGTCATTTTGTGGAAGAGATGGCCATGCCCCCCTTCCTCTCCACCCCTTTTCGTTGGCTGGAATGTGACTGTGGTGCTGAGCCCTCTCTCACCATTCGGGAAAAGCCATGCTCTAGAGATGCTGTGAAACCATTGTATTGGCCCTAAGCCACATACGCAGCTGTAGCATGAGAGAGGATGCATTTCTATTCTATTTGAGCCATTGCAGGTGAAGACTTCTTGTTTACAGTCTGATCTGTACCTTGATTGATATAAGATTTATTACTGAGTGCATTGCTGCTAAATAAAACCAAATACATGCACAAGTAGCATTGCCTTAGTGCCAGTAACCTGTAGAAACTGGAGACAACAAGAAATGGATTCCCCTATGGAGCTTCCTGAGAGGTTGCCAGGGTTGGCAGCGCTGCCAATACCTGGATGTTAGCCTTGTCAGATATTCCAGGCTTCTGACCTCCGGAACATTAAGATAATAAAGTTGTGTTGTTTTTCGGTCCCTAAGTTTGTGGTAATTTGTTAGAGCAGCATACAAAATGAATAAACTGAAGTAGGATGCAGACCCACAATATGCTAACTCCTTGTTAAATCATTTCTTCTGCTTTATGACCTTCATTATGTCATAGAAAATCATTTCACAAAACTGTCTCTTGCAAAACCTTGGAAGGGAGACCACAATTCTGACAGGTCCTGCTGATGAAACTCAGAATGTTGAAAGAAGAATAATCTGTTTCTTGCCATCTTCACCAAAGCTTTCAAGGAAGACAAAATTGAGCCTTTGAAGAAATATCTCTGAAGAAAGGCCTTTTCAGTCAATAGGTTGTGGCTTCAAACCATTAGGTGGTAGTTCCTGTTATAAACTCTCAGCTAGACAATGGGGCTATCACTGTGGCATAAATCAGGGAAGGGATTCTAATTCCCATCAAGCCTATGGCTTCAGATGACATTAAGACAGTCACCATTGAGAGACAGAGAGGGGGAAAGAGAGAAAGAGAGAGGAAGAGGAAAGCCATTAATTAAAAACCACATGTTTCAAGAATGGAAACTAAATTTAGAAGGGATCTATTTGGCTGTAGATGTAAATAAAGTAGATGCATAAACAATGTCTGAAGGAATTGATTTCAGAAGCAATTCCAAGTCTGGCCTTAGATCTCCAGGATACAAACATTCATCTCTAGGAAACAGCCTATGAAAGGTAAACAGTCCCCCAAAAGGGCCTTGTCTCCAATGTCCATTTCCTACTAGGGTGTGGAGAATAATAGACCAAGAACAACTTCTCAGAGGGCAAAACTTGTCATGGCCAGATGGGTATTTCTTTCCACTGACAAGGCAGCAAGTGATTGTGATTCCTGAAAACTGTGATCCCTGCAGTAACTGGATGGGGACTTGGGTTATGTTCCTTGCAGAGGAAATGAGTATGGTATCTGATGGGAACAAGAGTATTCATGGGTATTTGAATGTTCAAAGAGGTGGACTGACCCCTATGTCCATAACAGAACTGTTGACTTCCCTGAGCCCTTGTTTCCCTTGCAGATAGGCGTGGCCACCTAACAACGTTCTGCTCAACCATGTGAGTATTTGTGTTCTCTCCTTCCTTTCTTCTCCACCAGCTTACAGCTAGGATGTGACCAAGGTTCTGAGCCACCCTGGGCTTTGTGAATGAGTGCCATGTCTTAGGCCTGGCAGAGATCCAGGAAAGGAGCCTGGGGTTCAGCACCTGTGATCCATCACGCTTGCCATGGACTGACTGTCTCCACTATTACTCCATAGAAAATAAATTTCTGCCTTGTTTAAGCAACTCAGCTTAGAAGTCTCTTGTTATAGTAACCATGTTCGTAATTTAACAATATCTACAAATCAACATATGTTGCCTGCTTTTGATTCAGTAATGAAGAAAATAGTTAAATTTGAGAATACATAAAATCGTGGTCACTAAATGTATGTTTTTTTTTTTTTTTTTTTTTTAAGAAATGGGCAGTGAGTATAAAATTCTGCTCTCCCACATAAAATTACCCCTGGCTGTCTGGTAGAAAGTTGTTTATATGACTTTTTAGAATGAAGATGAAGATGAAAAGATATTTCTTCCTGATACTGAAAATGTCAGCAAAAGCCATTTATATGGTTTTAAGAGGTTTGTTCAGGTACTATATCACATCAGTAGATTGAGTAGCTTGAAAGCCTCAAACTTTCACTTTTAGAGCTGAAGAAGTTTTAAAGCTCAAGATGATCACGGCTCACGGGCCCAGCCGCTCCGCGGCACGTGGGATCCTCCCAGACCGGGGCGCGAACCCGGTTCCCCCGCATCGGCAGGCGGACGCGCAAACACTGCGCCACCAGGGAAGCCCCTAAATGTATGTTTTTATTCAGCATCCTCTTCCAAGAAATGGGCAGTGAGTATAAAATTCTGCTCTCCCACATAAAATTACCCCTGGCTGTCTGGTAGAAAGTTGTTTATATGACTTTTTAGAATGAAGATGAAGATGAAAAGATATTTCTTCCTGATACTGAAAATGTCAGCAAAAGCCATTTATATGGTTTTAAGAGGTTTGTTCAGGTACTATATCACATCAGTAGATTGAGTAGCTTGAAAGCCTCAAACTTTCACTTTTAGAGCTGAAGAAGTTTTAAAGCTCAAGATGATCAGATTTTTGTAAGAAGACTAAAATGTGGTCCAAACTGCTCAGTCATTGGGTTTGACTCATTCTCAGCACTTAATGTTTCCTTTGGTCTTCTGATAAAGAAATTAAGGATGTCTTATAGGAAATATTTAAAAACCATATCCAATTCCTGCAAATTAGATCAAGTAAATGAAGCCTATTGCTTAATGTAATAGATAG
This sequence comes from Physeter macrocephalus, assembly GCF_002837175.3. Lineage (NCBI taxonomy): Eukaryota > Metazoa > Chordata > Mammalia > Artiodactyla > Physeteridae > Physeter > Physeter macrocephalus. The sequence continues at coordinate 37,129,022 of NC_041215.1, read as the reverse complement.
AATTTACATGTTTTTATCTTTAGGTTTTGCACTTTTAAAATTCTTATTTAAGGAATTCCAACTCGCCTGCCCCAAGATGAAGATATAATCTTTCAAATTATTATATTGACTTTAATATGTAAGTCTTTTATCCATCTGGAATAGTGCAGATGATGCGGCATGGAGGGAGCATTTGTCATGTGATATGGAGGTCCAACTTATTTTTCTATATGGATAATCAAATGGATCAGCACCACTTATTAAGAACTCCATCTTTTCCTCATGGTTTTCCCATAAAACAAGTTTTCCTTTATGATGGTGTCTGTTCTGATGGTCCAATTGTCCATTCTTGTTTACACTCTGTAAATTATTATAGTATTTAAGTTTTCATATGTTATTCTTCAGGAGGACTTAGATTATTCTTAGGATTCTGTGTTTCCATTTAAATTTTAAAGCTAACCTTGCAGGGTATACACACACGCACACACCCAAAACAACTTCAATATGTTGATGGATTTTCCTTGAATTTGTTTACTAATTAAAGGATGATTTGCATCATTTGAAGTTGAGTTTTCTTATTTTTGAACACGATGTGATTTTTATTTATTCAAATTTTATTAATATATGTCAGTAAATTATATATACATATTTTCCATAACATCTTACACTTCTGTTAGATATTTTCCCCCTGATTAAATATTCCTGGTAAATTGAAACTCTTTTTACTATGCAAAAGGGTTCATCCTTAAAATCTATTGGTTTTTTTAGCTATAGTTTAAGCAGCTTTCTTTTGTGCTTATATTTTTTGGATGCTATTGTAATCAGGTCTTTTTATATAAATATATATATATATTCTACTTGTTTTTTGCTACGTAAAGAGATGCAGTTGATTTTGTATATTGATTTTGTATCTGGCAATATTGCTAAAATAACTTCATTTATTCTAGTATTTTATCCTAGAATATTTGGGGATTTACTATATGGACAATTAAAAGACAGATGCATAATGACAGTTTTGTTACTTTTACAATATTAAAGTCTTTGATATCTATTTTCATTTTACTCAATTTGCCACGATATTTAGTACAATTAAAAAAATAAAATGTAATGATAGTGAAAATCTACTTTCTAATAATAAAGGAAAGCTTTCACACTTTTACTGTGTATAAAATATTTGTTGTATATGTTGAAAATAAACTTTTAGCTTTAGAATAGGTTTAGATTTACAGAAAAATTGTTTTGATAGTACAAAGAATTATCATATATCCCACACCCAGGTCCCCCAGTTGCTAACATCTTAGTTTCACCTGTATCACTCACAGTGGCGCAGGCTTTGTTTTTCATTACTTTTGCACTTTTGAGGAGGACTGGTCAGGTATTTTGTAGAATGTTCTCCAGTTGGGATTTGTCTGATATTTTTTCTCATGATTAGATTGGTGTTTTTAGAAGGAAAACCACAGAAACAAAGTGCTATTCTCATCACATCATATCCAGAGTACTATTGAAACACTTTATCATCGTAACCTATTGTTGATGCTGACCTTTGGAACCTGACGGAGGTAGTGGTTGTTCAGTTTCTCTGTTGTAAACTTCCTCTACCTCTTTCCATGCTGTACTTCTTGGGAAGAGGTCACAATGCATAGTCTACTCAGAAGAACTGAAGGATTATGCTCCATCTCCTTGAGATAGAAATATTTACATAAATTATTTGAACTACTTTTGCAAAATTGATTTTTCTATTATTCCTAATTTATTTATCCTATCATTTTTAAAATATCAGTATATGGATATTTATTTCACACTTTGGGCTATAATCCACTAGGTACTTTTTAAATTTTGTTATTCAAATTATTCAAAGTTTAGTTATGGGAGATCTATCAGTTGGTTTCTGGTATCACTTTGACATATCCCCATGATTGTGTGTGTGTGTGTGTGTGTGTGTGTGTGTGTGTGTGTCTGTGTTTATCACTTACTTTCTGGCCACTACAAGATGCTGTAGGCTCATTTGGTACTTTCCTTATCCCAGCTCTAGAATCAGCCATTTCTCCAAGGAACCTTGGTTCCTTTTATTAAAGAATGAAGAATTAGAAACCAAAATGTGGGCCCTAGGTGTACTCATTTCTGTGGGTTTTGTGATTGTTTATAGACCCTCAGCTGACAGATCAAGTAAATATATGGGTATATACTAACCTATATATATGTATATATACATATATAACATACCCATCTGAATCTATTTTAAGCTAAATATCAGTTCATACTGATTTTTCCAACTCTAACTCACTATAACATGAATTATTCTATTATTCTAATCATTCTGTTCTCTCCTTGCTTATTTGTAATTCTCATTCAAACCTGAGAAACCTGACTCTCACCACCTGCCATGCATTCATTCAGTTGTTCAATTCTAGAAGAGTGGTATCAGATTTTTAATTCATTCTTACATGGGAAATATCTTTATCAACTGGAGTAGAGGTGTACAGTTGCATTGTTTAATTTGCCTTTAGCCTTAGACACACCATTCATTTTCAAAAGTAACTTGGTCAGCACCTTTTCCTGCCACCCTCTTTAGTAAGGTTGTTTCATTCATCTGTAATACAGTTGCAGTATTTTGTCACATTTTGCTTTCTATCTTGGATTCTCCCGACCTCCTAAATCATGTTTTTAATTTGCATAGGAATATTTCCTTGTGCTGTAAAATTCTATGGGTTTTGACAAATGTAGTTCATATATCCACATTAGAATATCACACACAGTAGTTTCACCTTTCAGAACATCTGTGCTTCATCTGTTCAAGACCCCCAACCCCAAAACAAAACAAAGCAAAATCTGAACACCACTCATCTGTTTACCATCTCTAGCTTTTGCCTTTTCCTGAATGTTATGTAAATTGAGTCATACAGTATATGGCTTTTTCATTTAGCAAGATGCAGTTAAAATTCATCTCTTTTTGCATATATTGATAGCCTATTCCTTTTTATAAATTTCTGAATAGTATTTTATCCTATGACCTCACCACACTTTGATTATTCATTTACCGAAAGACATCTTGGTTGCTTCCAGTTTTTGGTAATTATGAATAAGACTCCTATAAACTTTTGCCTGCTGGTTTTTGTGTGAATATAAGTTTTAACTCAATTGGGCAATGCCTAAGAATACAATTGCTGGATTCTATCGTATGTTTAGCTTTGTAAAAAACTGCTGTATTATCTTCCATAGTGGCTGTACCATTTTGTATTTCCACCAGCAGTGAATAAGAGTTCTGTTGCTGCACATCCTTGCCAACAATTAATACTGTTAATCAATATTTTTGTAGTTCAGCCATACTAATAGATGCATGGTGGTATTGCATTGTTGTTTTAATTTGCAATTCCCTAGTTATAAATGATCTGAGCATTTTTTCACATACATAATCATCATCTAAAAATCTTTGGTGAGATGTATGTTTAATATTTTTTGCCCACTTTTCAATTAGGTTGTTTGGGTGTTTTTGTTGTTTCTTAGTTTATACATCTTTAATAGATTTCTTAATTTTTTTTTTTCACTGAATGGATTCTGAATTTGCCAAAAGGTTTTGGTTTATGTAAACTATTGAGTTAATTATATAATAAATTTCCTTCCATCTGAAAGTGTAATGGATTATACTAATTGATTTGTTAATGAAAACTAAAATTGCATTTCTGGAATAATTCTAACTTGACGTATTACCTTTTTATACATTGCTGGATTTGGATCAATTATCTTTATTTAGATTTCAAAATATATTTTCATTAGAAAAATTAGTATCTCTGCTGGTTATAGATATTTTTAGTTTTTCCTCACTTTTTGTGTCAGTTTTGATAGGTAACATATTGCTAGAAATTTGTCTGTTTTATCTAAATTAAAGCTTATATATAATGACATGAAATCTGTCAACATATCCTTTTCTTAAGTTTTTTTTACACATTTTCTCTTTATCTTTATGTCTTTTTTTATTGGTAATATCATTTACATATATTGCTCTCTTGGTCAGACTCACCAGAGGTTTAATGATTTTTCTGGTTGTTTTCAAAGAACACATTTTTGAATTTGTTGATTCTATTGTATGTTTTATTTTTATATAAATACTTTATGCCCTAATATTTACATTCTCTTCCTTCTATCTCCTTTGTATCTTTTTTGGTTATTTTTCTAAGCTTTAAATTAGAAAGTTATTTTATTGTAACCTTTTCTTCTTTTTATACTATAACATTTAATGTTAAAAGTCTTTATATCTCACAAGATTTGAAACATAATATTTTATGTTATGTCTAAATTTTTCAATTTTCATTATTATTTTAGTTGGGTTGCAATTTCTTTAAAAGTATGTTTCTTAATTTCCAAATGTATGAGATTTTAAAGCTACTTTTATCAGGCACTTCTGACATATTCATTTTGATCTGAGAGCATAGTTAGGATACATGGCGGGTCATCTGTGACAGAATGATGCTGTGTAATAAACTTCTCCCAAACTAAGTGGTTTATAATAATAAGATTTTATTGAGCTTATGGGTCTGCAGGTTAGCTGAGAAGTTTTGTTGGTCTTGACTCAACTTTCTCACATTTCTGGAGGTTAGTTTGTTGTATTTTTATTTAGAATGATCTTCACTTGGATCACTAGGCTGATTCCTCTCTAGCCCACATATATTTCATATTCAAACATGTTCTCATGGTGATGACAGTTGGCAAGAAAGAATGTGGAAATATACCAAAATAAGGTACAGTATCAGCCCACATTAAAGTCAGAATGAACTGCAGTTTGCCTCTTCACTAAGAGGAATGGCAAAAGATACAGGGAGGGGTGAACTATTAGCCTATTAATACAATCAATCTACACAATAAGTTATATAAATATAACTTATTTATAAGTTATATCTTATAAATATGTTTAAAGCTTGCTTTATAAGTAAGTGATCAAGTACTATAAATGCCCCATGATTTTTAAAAAATATTATATAGTGTTTTTTTGGGATGTGTACAAATTCAGAAATGCCTATTATATCCTACTTGCTGAATGATCTTTTAAATGTATATAAAAACATTTTAAAAATAACTTAAATTACTCTTTTTTAAATTTTCCAGTTTGATTGAGATATAATTGACATAACAACGCATAAATTTCAGGTATACAGCATAATGATTTGATATACGTATATACTGCAAAATAATTAGCATGGTAAGTTTAGATAACATGCATCACCTCACAGTTAATTTTTTTCTTGTGATGAGAACTACTAAGAACTACTCTCAACAACTTCCAGATGTACAACATGGTATTGTCAGCTAAAATCACCATGCTGTACGGTATATCCCCAGAATGTACTAAGGTGGTCAAAAGTTAAAACTTCCAGTTTTATTTATCTTATAACTGGAAGTTTGAACTTTTGACCTTCACACATTGTCCAACCCCCACCCCCTGCCTCTGGCAACCACTTTCATACAGTATTTGTCTTTCTCTGTCTGACATTTCACTTAACATAATGCCCTCAAGGTTCATTCATGTTGTCACAAATGACAGGATTTTCATCTTTCTGTGGCTGAACAATATATCTGAGTGTGTGTGTGTGTGTGTGACATTTCCTTTATCCATTCATTCATTGATGGATGTTCTTACCATGTCTTGGTTATTGTAAATAATGTTAAAATGAACATGGGGGTGCAGATGTCTTTCAAGGTAATGATTTCAATTGTTTTGAATAAACACCTGGAATTGGGATTGCTCAATCATATGGTAGTTCTATTTTTAATTTTTTGTGGACCCTCTATACTGTTTTCCACAGTAGCTGCACCAATTTACATTCCCACCAACAGTGCAGGAGGGTTCCCTTTTCTCCACACCCTCTCTAGCATTTGTTATTTGTAGACTCTTTAATGATGGCCATTCTGACTGGTGTGAAGTGGTACCTCGTAGTTTTGATTTGCATTTCTCTAACAATTAGCAATGTTGAGCATCTTTTCATGTGCCTACTGGCCATCTGTATGTCTTCTTTGGAGAAATGTCTATT
>NC_041215.1:37120843-37123005 GCF_002837175.3 Physeter macrocephalus | reverse complement strand
TTTTTTGATATTGAGCTGCATGAGCTGCTTGTAAATTTTGGAAATTAATCCTTTGTCAGTTGCTTCATTTGCAAATATTTTCTCCCATTTCTCCCATTCTGAGGGTTTTCTTTTCATCTAGTTTGTGGTTTCCTTTACGGTGCAAAAACTTTTAAGTTTCATTATGTCCCATTTGTTTATTTTTATTTTTTTTTCCATTTCTCTAGGAGGTGGGTCAAAAAGGATCTTGCTGTGATATATGTCATTGAGTGGTCTGCCTATATTTTCCTCTAAAAGTTTTACAGTGTCTGGTCTTACATTAGGTCTTTAATCCATTTTGAGTTTATTTTTGTGTATGGTGTTAGAGAATGTTCTAATTTCATTCTTTAACATGTACCTGTTCAGTTTTCCCAGCACCACTTTTGAAAAGTCTCTCTTTTCTCCACTGTATATTCTTGCCTCCTTTATCAAAGATAAGTGACCATATGTGTGTAGGTTTATCTCTTGGCTTTCTATCCTGTTCCATTGATCTATAGTTCTGTTTTTGTGCCAGTACCATACTGTCTTGATTACTGTAGCTTTGAAGTATAGTCTGAAGTCCAGGAGCCTGATTCCTCCAGGTACGTTTTTCTTTCTCAGGATTGCTTTGGCTATTCAGGGTCTTTCGTGTTTCCATACAAAAGTGAAATTTTTTGTTCTAGTTCTGTGAAAAATGCCAGTGGTAGTTTAATATGGATTGCATTGAATCTATAGATTGCTTTGGGTAGTATACTCATTTTCACAATGTTGATTCTTCCAATCCAAGAACATGGTATATCTCTCCATCTATTTGTATCATCTTTAATTACTTCATCAGTGTCTTATAATTTTCTGCATACAGTTCTTTTGCCTCATTAGGTAGGGCTATTCCTAGGTATATTATTCTTTTTTTTAGCAATGGTAATTGGGCGAGTTTTCTTATTTTCACTTTCAGATTTTTCATCATTAGTGTATAGGAATGCAAGAGATTTCTCTGCATTAATTTTGTATCCTGCTGCTTTACCAAATTCACTGATTAGCTCTAGTAGTTATCTGGTAGAATCATAGGATTCTCTATGTGTAGTATCATGTCATCTGCAAACAGTGACAGCTTTATTTCTTTTCCGATTTGTATTCCTTTTATTTCTTTTTCTTCTCTAATTGCTGTGGATTAATCTTCTGAAACAATGTTGAATAATAGTGGTGAGAATGGGCAACTTTCTCTTGTTCCTGATCTTAGTGGAAATGGTTTAAGGTTTTTACCATTCAGGACGGTGTTGGCTGTGGGTTTGTCATATATGGCCTTTATTATTTTGAGGAAAGTTCCCTCTATGCCTACTTCTGGAGAGTTTTTAACATAAATGGGTGTTGAATTTTGTGGAAAGCTTTCTCTGCATCTATGGAGATGATCATATGGTTTTTCTCCTTCAATTTGTTAATATGGTGTATCACATTGATTGATTTGTGTATATTGAAGGATCCTTGCATTCCTGGGATAAACCCCACTTGATCATGGTTTATGATCATTGGCGGTGGGTTTGTCATATATGGCCTTTATTATTTTGAGGAAAGTTCCCTCTATGCCTACTTTCTGGAGAGTTTTTAACATAAATGGGTGTTGAATGTTGTGGAAAGCTTTCTCTGCATCTATGGAGATGATCATATGGTTTTTCTCCTTCAATTTGTTAATATGGTGTATCACATTGATTGATTTGTGTATATTGAAGGATCCTTGCATTCCTGGGATAAACCCCACTTGATCATGGTTTATGATCATTTTAACGTGCTGTTGTATTCTGTTTGCTAGTATTTTGTTGAGGATTTTTGCATCTATGTTCAACAGTAATATTGGCCTGTAGTTTTCTTTCTTTGTGACACCTTGTCTGGTTTTGGTATCAGGGTCATGGTTGCCTTGTAGAATGAGTTTGGGATTGTTCCTCCTTCTGCTACATTTTGCAAGAGTTTGAGAAGGAGACGTGTTAGCTGTCCTCTAAATGTTTGATAGAATTGGCCTGTGAAGCCATCTCTTCCTGGGCTTTTGTTTGTTGGAAGAATTTTTTTTTTTGTGGTATGCGGGTATCCCTCTGTTGTGGCCTCTCCCGTTGCGGAGCACATGCTCCGGACACGCAGGCCCAGCGGCCATGGCTCACGGGCCCAGCCGCTCC
>NC_041215.1:37116614-37120701 GCF_002837175.3 Physeter macrocephalus | reverse complement strand
CAGCCGCTCCGTGGCACGTGGGATCCTCCCAGACCGGGGCGCGAACCCGGTTCCCCTGCATCGGCAGGCGGACGCGCAACCACTGCGCCACCAGGGAAGCCCTGTTGGAAGATTTTTAATCACAGTTTCAATTTCAGTGCTTGTGATTGGTCTGTTTATATTTTCTATTTCTTCCTGGTTCAGTCTTCAAAGGTTGTGCATTTCTTAGAATTTGTCTATTTCTTCCAGGTTGTCCATTTTATTGGCATATAGTTGCTTGTAGTATTCTCTCATGATCTTTTGTATTTCTGCAGTGTCAGTTGTTACTTCCCCTTTTTCATTTCTAGTTCTATTGATTGGAGTCTTCACCATTGTGTCCTGGATGAGTCTGGCTAATGGTTTGTCAATTTTGTTTATCTTCTCAAAGAATCACTTTTAGTTTTATTGATGTTTGCTATCATTCCTTCATTTCTTTTTCATTTCTTTCTGATCTAATTTTTATGATTTCTTTCTTTCTGCTAACTTTGGGTTTTTTTGTTCTTTCTCTAATTGTTTTAGGTGTAAGGTTAGGTTGTTTATTTGAGATATTTCTTGTTTCTTAAGGTAGGATTGTATTGCTATAAACTTCCCTCTTAGAACTGCTTTTGCTGCATCCCATAGGTTTTGGGTCATCGTGTCTCCATTCTCATTTTTTTCTAGGTATTTTTTCGATATCCTCTTTGATTTCTTCAGTGATTTCTTGGTTATTAAGTAGTGTATTGCTCAGCCTCCTTGTGTTTGTATTTTTTACAGATTTTTTCCTGTAACTAATATCTAGTTTCATAGCATTGTGGTCAAAAAAGATACTTGGTATGATTTCAATTTTCTTAAATTTACCCAGACTTGATTTGTTACCAAAGATATGATCTATCCTGGAGAATGTTCCATGAGCACTTGAGAAGAAAGTGTATTCTGTTGTTTTGGATTGAATATCTTATAAATATCAATTAAGTCCATCTTGTTTAATGTATCATTTAAAGCTTGTGTTTCCTTATTTATTTTCATTTTGGATGATCTGTCCATTGGTGAAAGTGGGGTGTTAAAGTTCCCTAGTATGACTGTGTTACTGTCGATTTCCCCTTTTATTGCTGTTAGCGTTTGCCTTATGTATTGAGGTGTTCTTATGTTTGGTGCATAACTATTTACTATTGTTATATCTTCTTCTTGGATTGATGCCTTGATCATTGTGCAATGTCCTTCTTTGTCTCTTTAATAATCTTTGTTTTAAAGTCTATTTTTTCTGATATGAGAATTGCTACTCCAGCTTTCTTTTGATTTCCATTTGCATGGAATATCTTTTTTCCACCCTCTCACTTTCAGTCTGTATGTGTCCCTAGGTCTGAAGTGGGTCTCCTGTAGACAGCGTATATACAGGTCTTCTTTTTGTTTCCATTCAGCCAGTCTATGTCTTTTCATTGGAGCATTTAATCCATTTATATTTAAGGTAATTATCGATATGTATATTCCTATTACCCTTTTCTTAATTGTTTTGTGTTGTTATTTTAGGTCTTTTCCTCCTCTTGTGTTTCTTGCCTAGAGAATTTCCTTTAGCAATTTTTGTAAAGCTGTTTTGGTGTTGCTGACTTCTCTTTCCTTTGCTTGTCTGTAAAATTTTTAATTTCTCCATCAAATCTGCTGAGATCCTTGCTGGGTAGAGTAATCTTGGTTGAAGTTTTTTCCCTTTCATCACTTTAAATATGTCTTGCCACTCCCTTCTGGCTTGCAGAGTTTCTGCTGAAAGATCAGCTCTTAACCTTATGGGGATTCCCTTGTAAGTTATTTATTGTTTTTCCCTTGTTGCTTTTAATATTTTTTCTGTGTATTTAATTTTTGATAGTTTGATTAATATGTGTCTTTGCATGTTTCTCCTTGGATTTATCCTGTATTGGACTCTCTGTGCTTTCTGGACTTGATTAACTATTTCCTTTTCCATATTAGGGAAATTTTCAACTATAGTCTCTTCAAATATTTTCTCAGTTTCTCTCTTTTGCTCTTGTTCTGGGACCCCTATAATTTCAATGTTGGTGCATTTAATGTTGTCCCAGAGGTCTCTAGACTGTCCTCAATTCTTTTCATTCTTTTTTCTTTATTCTGCTCTGCAGTAATTACCTCCAGTATTTTATCTTCCAGGTTACTTATCCATTCTTCTGCTATTGATCCCTTCTAGAGAATTTTTAACTTCCTTTATTATGTTGTTCATCATTGCTTGTTTGCTCTTTAGTTCTTCTAGGTCCTGTTAAATGTTTCTAGTATTTTCTCCATTCTATTTCCACGATTTTGGATCATCTTTTCTAACATTATTCTGAATTCTTTTTCAGGTAGACTGCCTATTTCCTCTTCATTTGTTAGGTCTGGTGGGTTTTTACCTTGCTCCTCCATCTGCTGTGTGTTTCTCTGTCTTTGCATTTTGCTTAACTTCCTGTGTTTGGGGTCTCCTTTTTGCAGGCTGCTGGTTTGCAGTTCCCGTTGTTTTTGATGTCTGTCCCCAGTGGCTAAGGTTGATTCAGTGGGTTGTGTAGGCTTCCTGGTGGAGAGGATTAGTGCCTGTGTTCTGGTTGATGAGGCTGGATGTTGTTTTTCTGTTGGGGAGGTCCACGTCTGGTCGTGTGTTTTGGGGTGTCTGTGCCCTTCTTATGATTTTAGGCAGCCTCTCTGCTAACGGGTGGGGTTGTGTTCCTGTCTTGCTAGTTGTTTGTCATAGGTGTCCAGCACTGTACCTTGTTGGTCATTGAGTGGAGCTGGGTCTTCATGTTGAGATGGAGATCTCTGGGAGATTTTTGCCGTTTGATCACACTTGGAGCTGGGAGGTCTCTGGTGGACCAGTGTCCTGAACTTATCTCTACCACATCAGAGGCACAACCCTGACGCCTCGCCAGAACACCAAGAGCCTGTCATCCACACGGCTCACAAGATAAGGGAGAAAGAAAAGAAAGAAAGAAAGAAAGAAAGAAAGAAAGAAAGAAAGGGAGGGATAAAATAAAATAAAATGAAATAAAATAAAATTATTAAAATAAAAAATTTAAAAAAATTTAAGTAATAAAAGAAAGAAAGAAAAAGAGAGCAGCCAAAGCAAACAACAAATCTACCAATGATAACAACTGATAAAAACTATACTAAAAAAAATGGACAGATAGATCTCTAGGACAAATGGTAAAGGCAAAGCTATACAAAGAAAATCATACACAGAAGCATACACATACACAGCCACAAAAAGAGAAAAAGGGGAAAAATATATATATATTGCTGCTCCCAAAATCCACCTCCTCAATTTGGATGATTCATTTTCTATGCAGGTATTCCACAGATGCAGGGTACATCAAGTTGATTGTGGAGATTTAATCTGCTGCTCCTGAGGCTGCTGGAATGGATTTCACTTTCTCTTCTTTGTTCGCACAGGTCCCGGAGTTCAGCTTTGGATTTGGCCCCACCTCTGCGTCTAGTTCATCTGAGGGCATCTGTTCTTCGCTCAGACAGGACGGGGTTAAAGAAGCAGCTGATTTGGGGGCTCTGTCTCACTCAAGCCAGGGGAAGGGAGGGTTACAGAGTGCATGGTGAGCCTGCAGCGGCAGACACCAGCATGATATTGCACCATGCTGAGGTGCACCATGTGTTCTTCCGGGGAAGTTGTCCCTGGATCATGGGACCTTGGCAGTAGCTGGCTGCACAGGCTCCCGGGAGGGGAGGTGTGGATAGTGACCTGTGCTTGCACACAGGCTTCTTGGTGGCGGCAGCAGCAGCCTTAGCGTCTCATGTCCGTCTCTTGGGTCCATGCTGATAACCTCGGCTCATGCCCATCTCTGGAGCTCATTTAGGCAGCACACTTAATCCCCTCTCCTCACTTTCCTTGAAACCAAAGGCAAGAAAAAGTCTCTTGCCTCTTCGGCAGCTCCAGACTTCTCCTGGGCTCCCTCCCGGCCAGCCGTGGCGCACTAGTCCCCTTCAGGCTGTGTTCACGCCACCAACCCCAGTCCTCTCCCTGCGATCCGACCGAAGCCCGAGCCTCAGCTCCCAGCCCCACCTGCCCCAGCAGGTGAGCAGACAAGCCTCTCGGGCTGGTGAGTGCTGGTCG
>NC_041215.1:37104695-37116586 GCF_002837175.3 Physeter macrocephalus | reverse complement strand
GGTGAGCAGACAAGCCTCTCGGGCTGGTGAGTGCTGGTCGGTACCGATCCTCTTTGCGGGAATCTCTCCACTTTGCCCTCCGCACCCCTGTTGCTTCGCTCTCCTCCGTGGCCCCGAAGCTTCCCCCCTCCGCCACCCACAGTCTCCACCCGCAAAGGGACTTCCTAGTGTGTGGAAACCTTTCCTCCTTCACAGCTCCCTCCTACTGGTGCAGGTCCCATCCCTATTCTTTTGTCTCTGTTGTCTTTTTTGTTTTGCCCTACCCAGGTAAGTGGGGAGTTTCTTCCCTTTTGGGAGGTCTGGGGTCTTCTGCCAGCGTTAGTAAGTGTTCTGTAGGGGTTGTTCCACATGTAAATGTATTTCTAATGTATTTGTGAGGAGGAGGGTGATCTCCAGGCCTTACTCTTCTACCATCTTGAAGCTCCTCAACAATTCTTATAAAATTAAACATATATTCACCATACAACCCAGAAATTCCACTCCTTGGTATTTACCCAAATGAATTATAAATATATGTACACACAAAACTCAGTATACAAATATTTATATCAGCTTTACTCATAATTTCTCAATACTGGGAACCACCAAGATTACCTTCAAAAGGTGAATAAGTATACTGTGGTACCTCCATAAAATAGAATAATACTGAAAAATTAAAAGAGACAAACTTAAATATGAAAAACAATTGTGAATAAAACAAAGTGGGAGGAATAAATCTACCCAATTTTAGCACTTATATAGCTTCAGTAATCAAGTCAGTGTGTTATTGAGGGAGAGCTAGACACATAGGCCAATGAATCAGTAAAGAGCACAAAATGTCCAGCTGGTTTTTTTTTTTTTGACAAATGTTCAAAGGAATTCAATGAAAAAAGACAGCCATTTCAACAAATAGTGTTAGAGAAATTGGATATCCATATAAAAACAAAACAAAGCAAACACAAAGAAAATGAAACTTAGACCTCACACCTATACAAAAGTTCACTCAAATTAGATCATGGGCTTTAAACATAAAATTCTTAAAAATAAGAGAAAATCATCACAGTCTTAGGTTATTCAAAGAGTTAGTATAGTTTGAGAAGGATAGGTAGGGCAGGACAGGAATAAAGACGCAGATGTCAAGAATGGACATGAGGACAGGGGAAGGGGGAAGGGTAAGCTGGGATGAAGTGAGAGAGTGGCATGGACTTATATTTACTGCCAAATGTAAAATAGCTAGTGGGAAGCAGCCACGTAGCACAGGGAGATCAGCTCGGTGCTTTGTGACCACCTAGAGGGGTGGGATAGGGAGGGTGGGAGGGACACACAAGAGGGAGGAGAGATGGGGATATATGTATATGTATAGCTGATTCACTTTGTTATAAAGAAGAAACTACCACACCATTGTAAAACAATTATACTCCAATAAAGATGTTTAAACAAAAGTGTTAGTAGACTTAATACCAAAAGCTTGATCCATAAAAGAGAAAAAAATGGACCTAATCAAAATTAAAAACTTCTCCCCTGTAAAAGTCCTAGTTAAGAGAATTAAATAGAAGCTACAGACTGGGAGAAAATATTTGAAAACCAGATATTTGACAAAGAACTGGTATAGGAATTATATAAAGAATTCTCAAAAAGTCAATGGTAATAAAACAATCCAATTTGAAAATGGTCAAAAGCCATGAAGTCATTTTATCAAAGAGGAGGTACAGATGAAAAGTGAGCATAGAAAAATGAAATGAAATATTACTAAACACCTATCAGAATAACATAAACATAGCGGTAATGCCAAATCCTAAAACCCATGCAGAAACTAGATCACTAATACATTGCTGATGGGAATGTAAAATGATACAACTACTCTGTTAAAGCATGATACTTTCTTGGACAGCTAAATATGCAACAACTGTTAACCCAGAACTTTCTCTCTTGAGTATTGATCCCAGAGAAATTAAAACTTACATTCACACAAAAGCCAACATGTGAATATTTATAGCAACTTTCTTCTTAATAGCTAAAAACTAGAATGAAGCCAGATGAACTTCAATGGGCAAATGGTTAAACAATCTGTGCTATGTTCATAAACCAGAATACTCAAGAAAGAAACAGAAACTGAATATTGAATGACTCTCCAAGGAATTACTGTGGTTAAAAAAAAGCCAAACTCAAAATGATACACTGCATGATTCCACTTACATAACATTCTAGAATAATAGATTATAGAATCGAAGAATATATTAGTGGTTGCCAGCATTAACTAGTGGAGGACAGTAGCAGGGAAGAGAGTATGACTGTAAAAGGACAACATGAATGATACTTGTGATGGAAATGTTTTCTATCTTGACTGGATTGATGTCAACATCATGGCTGTAATATTGTGCTATAGTTTTGCAAGTGGCTAACCTTGAGGAAAACTTGTAAAGTGTGTACAGGCATATCTGTATTGTTTCTCAGAAGTGTATGTGGATATACAATGATCTCAAAATAAAAATTTTAATGAAAAAAACCTTTATGGCAGAAAAAATATAGAATTATACACCACAGAGTGAATTTTCCTGTATGCAAATTGGAAAATATCATTAGCGAAGATGTTAGGGATCTCCCAGATGGAATACATACTGACAAATAAGTCTAACACTATTAGAAATGTGTGATATAATCTCATTCAAGGATTTGGGGGATAAAACAGACTTGACCTAAGTTAACTTTGGAAAATGTTTTGACTGGCTACTCTAAGATTAAAGACAAAAAGAATTTATATAAATGCTGAACTCTAGTTGGTCAATATGTTTCTCTTACAAGTACAGGTAAGCAATTCTGAAACTACATTCCATGTATATTAGAGTTGAAAAAGAAGTCAAATTGTATGTAGTTGAAACCAAACATCTGTACATAAGAAAAAAGTTACAAGTAAGCAAGGGCAGGAAATACTAGAATAAATCCTACTCTGCTAGATCAGTCATGGATATTAGTATTAACTCACATTTATGTAATTGGGAAGAAACTTGGTATTCTATTACAACTTAATCACTAAAGGAATGTTGCCTATAAGCTTAGATTATACTTAATGGTCCATCTCTGGGAACCCTGCCTCCCAGGTAATGAACATTAACGTAAAATACTTTTGTTTGGCTCACAGGAAATATCCTGACCAAGCCCACCGGTAAATGATTGCAATAAGGAAAAAATTAACCCCTCCAGAGACTGATTGGAACCAGGACTTTACCTGTACCCTTTTTAGTATAAAAGAAGGCTGAATTCTAATTCTAAGATGATTATTTGGGACATTAGTCAGCCATCCTCTCAGTCTGTTGACTTTCTGAATAAAGTCGCTCTTGCTTGCCCCAAGACCTCATTTATCTTAATATATGTATACGCTTAACTAGGTATAAAAACACAGTTGGCCCTCCGTATTCACAGGCTCTGCATCTGTGGATTCAACCATCTTCTGATAAAAAATATTTGAAAAAATATTCCAGTAAGTTCTAAAAAGCAAAACTTGAATTTGCCACACATGGGCAACTATTTATGTAACATTTACATTGTATTTACTACTATTTACATAACATTTGCATTGTATTAGGTATTAGAAGTAATCTAGAAATGATTTAAAGTATACGGGAGGATGTAGCTTATATGCAAATACTATACAATTTTAATAAGAAACTCAAGCATTCATGAATTTTGGTATACTTTGGGGGTCTTGGAACCAATCCCACATGGATAGTGAGAGATGACTGTATTAGTATGCACATATGCTTACACATATATGCATATATATATATATATAAATGTATATACATATTTCCTAGCTCTGTCTACTGAGAGGAACTCAAAGAAGTGACATCCCAAGAATAATGAGCAGACTTGGAGCCCAGATCTTGATTTCTAAATACCATGTTCCAATAAAAGGAATTAGGCTTCCTGGAGAAATAAACTATTCTAAGGCTGGGACTTAGAAAATACAGAATGAGTCTGAAGCATCTTATGCTAAAAATTAAGGAAGAGCTTTACAAAAAGGGACATAATGCCAACCCTGAAAGAGTTCCAAAGACCAAAGCTGAAATAATATGGGCAACAAAGTAAATAATGTGGTATTAGATTATAACTTGAAATAGAAAATAAATGTATATGAGTCCATGCTAATTTAAATAAATGATTAAATGTACACATTGGGGAAAAGGACAGATCTTCCTTACAGAAGAATCCCAAATAATAAATGTACAAGGAATTTGGGAAACAGAAAATCACCATTAGAACACCACTGTAATTAACATTGCAGGCAAGATCTGCTAATGAATTCTAAAATGAGAAAGCTAAACTTTAAAGAGGAACAGGATATCTGTATAGCTTCAAACTATTGAAATGTTTATTAATTATTCTAACAGTTTTAACATATATCCACAAATTATTTGATATGCCTCCATCCAAGATGTGGAGTTAATTCTCCCCTCTTTGAATATGGAGTGGTCTTAATGACTTATTTCTAATAATAGAGTGTGGAAGGAGATAAGCTTCTTTACAGTGGAGACAACTGACAGATAACATATTAAGTCAAGGTTAGCATCACCAGTAATAAGTCATACTGTTATCACATCCCCCCTGATGTGATGAGCTATGAAGGGCATCTCACCTCTATGGTATTCTTCCCTAAATTCCATAACCCCAGTCTACGCATGAGAAAATATCAGGTAAACACAAATGGAAACGCATACTACATAATACATATGTCAATGTTCAAATGTGTCAAGTTCACAAAAACACAAGGCAAGACTAAGAAACTGTCACAGATTGGAGAAGACTAAGGAGACACAATGGCCAAATGCAATCAATGCCTTGATTAGATCTGGACACAGAAAAAAAGACATTATTGGAATAAAGTCTAAAGTTTAGGTGATAGTTTTGTGTCAAAGTTAGTGGTTTTTTTGTTTTTCATTTTTTAGTTTTGACAATTAGTCTTCATTAAAATAAAAAACTTGTGGTCTTAGAAAGGCAAACCATAAAGTGGGAGAAAATATGATTCTAAATAATTATATCTTACAAAGAATTTATATCTAGAATAGGTTGAGAATTCTTCGGGCTCAATGATATGATAGAAAGTTAAAAATGGGAAAAACATTTGAACAGATAGATTCAGCAAATAAGAGGTACAGATAGCAAATAAGCTCAACATCAGTGGTTATCAGGAAATGCAAAATGAAACCATAGTGAGATGTAATGACACATCTACAAGAATAGCTAAAAATAAAACTTAAGTTTTAATACTAAGTGTCAGCCATATGTTGAAGAACTGGAACTCTCTTATATTGCTCATAGGAATATAAGATTTTACAAATACATTGGAAAACAGTTTGGCAATTTCTTATAAAGATGAATATACACTTACCATAGAACCCAGTAATTCCATTCCTAGATATATACCCAAGAGGAAAGAAAGCATATATCTACACAAACACTTGTACATGAATGTTCATAGCAGCTTTGCTCACAATAATCAAAATTTGGAAACAATTCAATTGTCCTCCAGCTCATGAATGCATAAGCAAATTGTGGTATATACATATGATAGACTACTACTCAGTAATACAAAGATGGGAAATATGATACTTGAAACAATATGGAACATTTCAGAAAATATTATAGTAAATGAAAGAAGCTAGCCCCCCCCAAAAAAGTACATACTGTATAATGATATTTATGTGAAAATCCAGAATAGACAACACCTAGCTATGTTGACAGAAATCTTATCAGTGGTTGTCTAGAGTGGCAGGGACTGACTGCAAAAGAGCAGGAGGGAACTTTATGGTGTGATGGAGATGTTCTCTATTTTGATTGGTTTGGTTTATTAATGGATGAATAGATTGTGAATACTCATTTAACTACACTTAAAATAGGTGCATTCTACCACATCTAAATTATTTTTCAATAAAGTGATTTTTTAAAAGCCTTTGTATATCATTTTCCTGCATCAGACTATTTTTCTGCAAGCTTGTTTCCAGTGGAAATAAAATAGTAATTCACACTGAAATGACATAAATTGTAGCTTAATCTAGAATGTTTTCAGTGGGTGATATGTTATAGAGTCAATGAATTCACCAAAAGCTGTGAAAACTTAATATGGACACTGAGTCAAGTCCAAGAGGGTGAGGTGATATGGCAGTGACTGGGCCTATGCTTATGGTGGGGCTCAGAGGGATGGGGAGGGGATGGGAATATGATCAAAATATCCAAAATCTAAATCTACTTATTCAAGTAGTCCTCCTTAACCAAGTAACCACTAAAAGCCATGGCATGCTTTGCGAAAGAGAAAAAAATGAATAAGAAAACAAAATATTATTCTTCCTAAAAAAATCACACAAAATGCACCAAAGATCTCCAGAGATGTTCATGAACATGTAGCTCCGGTTTGGCGGCTGGAAGCCCCCATATCATGTCTCTATCACAAAATCTAGTGGGGTCAGAGTGCTGACTTGATCAGAATTACCTCCACCTGTTCCAGTACCTCTTACGGTGCCCCCTTTCTTGGATGGTATTGCCAAGCTCTGCACAGATCTCAGCATGAGAATGAGATCCTCTATCTTAGCTCTGGGCTCTATCCTTGATGAGATGCCATATGACAGAGTCTTGGGCCAATTTACAGCCTTGGGAATGGCAGCTGCACCTGGCAGAGTTATTCCAGAGAAAAAGAGGGAGGACTTAGAAAGACCATGACAGCACAGAGGCAGTCTGAAGGGAAGCCAAGGGAAGAGTTTGAGATCCAAGTGGAATGAAGATAGAAATATGATTTAAAAAAAAAAAAAACGGCCCCAAAGTTCCAAGGTCAGAGCTCAGTGTGGACAAAGAGTAAGTTTCCATGTGAGGCCAAGCTTTCAGGTGTGAGACCACAGCCTTGAGGAAAAGTGCTCATCATAGAATATAATTTCAGCACATGAGTCCAGTCACCCTCTCTCTTTTGATATCTTTTTATTGACCAAAAACATTCCCAACAGCTCAGGAAGATCATTTCTCTGTACACCCAGGTGTTGCATCAGAAGACATGCTGTCAGTCTCAGGAGGAAAACAGTATCAGCAAACCTAACAGGCACAAGGTAGCCCTGATGACCAGGAACAAGGCCTGAGGTGACAACCAGGAAGGTGACCACTGCTTGGATAACTGAAGTCTGACAGTGAAACAGAGCAGGGGATGAACCTTGATGCTCAACTGTGGAACACAACTACCTTAGAGTCCCAAAGTGAGTTGATGGCACCAGTCTAGTCTGCCTTGCGTTTCTGAGAATTAGCAGTAAGTAAAGACAGAAGGAAGCTGAAAAGGGCAGACGATTCTGGCTGGATGGCTCAATTCAGGAGAAGCATTTGGACTTGAATATACTCCCTGGGGCACTGAACATAAAGGGAGAATTATGATACCAGAAAGAGCTGGGACAGAGGAGGAGCCCAGGGATACCAATGCCAAAGAAAACAGAGAGGATGCTGTCACAGCAAGATGAAGGAAGACTGTGCAGGGCAGCGTGGGAGCCCACTGCCAAGTCCTCAGAGATTTCATAAAATGGTCGTGTGCATAAAACTCCAAGTGTGTTTTAATTTTTGGCGCTAAAAGATAAGTGAAGAGTCATAGCCTTGGGTCTGTGTTTGACATGGGTTCAAACCTAAGGTGGGCATTTAGGCCGAGAATCCCTCTGGAGGGGCCAGACTCATGGGGTGTGCACCATTTTCTGAAACCCTACGTTGTCAAAGCAACAGCAGCAACAGCAACAAACCTCAAAGAGGAGGAAGGCACGGGGGACCCTAGGTCACCTTTGAGAGGTTGTCATAAGTTTCTAGACTGAGCTGTAGATCCAGTTACATCTCATCTTATAGCTTTGTTTAAATTAATTTGGTAAATATTTACTCATCCTTTTACTTTTAACCTATTAAAGTCCTTATTTTAAGGGGGTTTCATTTAGGTGGTATATACTTAAGTCTTGCTTTTTTATTTAATCTGAAATTCTCTGCCTTTTAATTGGGTTTCGATACGATTTACATTTAAGACAATTTTCTTGTTTTTATTTCCATCTGTGCTTTATTCTCCCTTTCCTGTTTTTCTGTTTACTTTCAAATTATTTGAACATTTTTTATAATTTAATTTTATCTTCTTGGGGGGTTCTTTGATTCTTTGATGTGTTATTTTAGTGGTTACTTAGGGTTTGTACATCTTTGACTTATCACAGTCCACATTCAAGTTATGTGATACTATTTCATGCATAATATCAACATAAGTATCTTACCACATTATGCACTTCTGTCTTCAAGTTTTTGTTCTGTTGTTATACATTTTAACTTATATATGTGTCCTAAACCTCGCAATACATTGTTATTACTTAGGGTTTAAATAGTCAATTATCTCTTAAATAAACACAGAACTGATTCCTGTATGTTTACACATGTAGTTACCATTCCTGGTACTTTTATTTCTTTGTTTAGCTTCAGATTTCTACCTGGCATCATTTTCCTTCTGCTTAAAGGAACTCTTTTAATATTTCTATAGAACTTGTCTGTTGATAATAAAATTTACTAGGTTTATATATTTAGAAAAAGTATTCCATACTCCTTTTGGAAAGATATTTCTCTGGATAAAGATTTCTTCGTTGAGAAGTGTGTTTTATTTTGCTTTGTTTTCTGGTTAGTACTATAAAGATATTGTTCCTCTCTGTCTTCTAGCTTACATCGTTTCCAGTAAGAAATCTGCTACCATCCTTATCTCACTTCCCGTTTTAACTGTGCACAAAGTGTATGTGCTGTGTTTCTCTGGTCACTTTATTATTAGCTTTTTGCTTAATCACTTGTTTTAAGGTATTTGATTATGATGTGCTTTGCTGCCCCTCTTTTCCTGTTTCTTATGCTTCAGTCACTGAGTTCGTGGATGCAGGAAATTACAGATTTTATTAATTTATAAATTTTAGTCACTATATTTTCATATGTTTTATGCCCCTCCCCCAACTGGTAATTCAAATCATGTAAATCTGGGCACTTGGAATTTTCCCACAGTTCACTGGTACTCTGCTCTCCCCACTCCCCCATTCTTCTTTCTCTCTGGATTTCATTTTATATAGTTTGTATTGCTATGTTTTCAAGTTCATTAATCATTTCTTCTGCAATATATTATGTGTTCTTAATTTCATCCAATGTATGTTTCATTTCACACATCATAATCTTCATCAATAGTCTGATTGGGGACTTTTTTAATATCCTCCTCTCTCTACCTAACATGTACAAAACTCTCTCTTTTATTGAACATATGGATTACAGTGAAAACAATTGATTTAATGTCTTTTTCTACTGAATTCTGATTTCTATGATTGTTATACCTAGGTTGGTTTTTATGTCTTCTATTTTCAAACTGTTTATTTGGCAATTATTTTAGATTTGCAAAAAGTGACAAATATAGAGAGGTCCCATAAATTCTTCACCCAGTTTTCCCCAACTTACATAACTTACATAACATATATAACTTATAAAAGACAACTTTACATAACTATAACACAATATCAAAATAAAAAACTTGGCATTGGTATAACACCATTTTATTATATGTGTAGATTCCTGTAGGTACATAACAATCAAGATACAGAAATAATCCATCATCATAATAAACTCCCTTTTACTACCCTTATATACCTACCCTTGGAAACCACTAATTTGTTCTTTATCTCTCAAAGATTGTAATTTTCAGAATGTTATAGAAATGGAATAATAACGTATGCAGTCTTTTGAGACAGGCTTCTTTTGGCTCACAAAAAAATCCCCTTGAGATTCAACCAAGTCATTGTATAAGTTGATAGTTTGTTCCTTCTTATTGCTGAGCAATATTGCATGGTATGGATGCATCATTTTTTTTTAATCAGTCAACTATTGAAGGATGTTTTGGTTGTTTCCAGTTTGGGCTGTTACAATATACCTGCTATAACCATTTGTGTATAGGTTGTTGTGTTAACTTGTTTTTATTTCTCTGCTGTAAATGTCCAGAGTACAATTTCAGGGTTACATGATTGTTACATATTTTAGTTGTTTAAGAAACTGCCAAACTGGTTTTCAGAGTGACTGTGCAATTTTATATTCTCATTAGGAATATATGAGTGATTTAGTCTCTCTGCATCCTCTCCAGCATTTGGTGTTGTCAACACTTTTTGTCAGCCATTCTGACAGGTATGTAGACATATCTCATTGTGATTTTAACCTGCATTTCCCCAATCACCTGACAATGTTGAATATTTTTTCATGAGCTTTTTTGCCATCTGTAGATCATTTCTGATAAAATGTCTCATCATATCTTATCTTTTGCCCTTGTTGTAACTGAATGTTTCTTACTGTTCAGTTTTGAGAGTTCTTAAAATATTCTAGTTTTTTTTCAGATACATGGTTTACAAATGTTTTCTCCTAGAATGCAGTTTGTCTTTTCAACCTCTTATCAGAGTCCTTCACAGAGCAAAAGTTTTCTACTTTAAGTCCAGTTTATCACTTTTTTCTTTTATGGATCATGCTTTCAGCATCATATCTAAGAATTCTTCACCTATAAGATTTTTCTCCTATGTTTTCTTTTAAAAGTTTTATATTTTCACAGTTTACACTTGGACATATGGCCTATTTTGAGTTAATTTTTGTAAGATGTATAAGGTTCCTTTTTTCTTTTGCCTGTGGACACCCAAGCTGTCTCTCTGCATTTCATTTTGTATAGTTTTCATCTAGCACCACTTGTTGAAAAGGCTATCCTTCTTCCATTGAATTGCTTTTACAACTTTGTCAAGAATCAATTGACTATAGTTGTGTGAGTCTAGCTCTGGATTCTCTGTTCTATTGCATTGATGTCTATGACAATCTCTCCACCAATACCACAAAGTCCTGACTACTGTAGCTGTACAATAAGTCGTGAAATCAGGTATGCTGATCCTCCTATTTTATGCTTCTTTTTCTTTTTTTTTTTTTAACATCTTTATTGGGTATAATTGCTTTAAAATGATGTGTTAGTTTCTGCTTTATAACGAAGTGAATCAGCTATACATATACATATATCCCCATATCTCCTCACTCTTGCATCTCCATCCCACCCTTCCTATCCCATCCCTCCAGGTGGTCACAAAGCACCGAGCTCATCTCCCTGTGCTATGTGGCTGCTTTCCACCAGCTATCTACTTCACGCTTGGTAGTGTATATATGTCCATGTCACTCTCCCACTTCATCCCAGCTTACCTTTCCTCCTCCCCGTGTCCTCAAGTCCATTCTCCTCATCTGCATCTTCATTCCTGTCCTGCCCCTAGGTTCTTCAGAACAACATTTTCTCCTTTTTATAAAATTCCATATATATGTGTTAGCATATGGTATTCATTTTTCTCCTTCTGACTTACTTCACTCTGTATGACAGACTCTAGGTCCATCCACCTCACTACAAATAACTCAATTTCGTTTCTTTTTATGGCTGAGTAATATTCCATTGTATATATGCGTCACATCTTCTTTATCCATTTATCTGTCGATGGACACTTAGATTGCTTCCATGTCCTGGCTATTGTAAACAGAGCTGCAATGAACATTGTGGTACATGACTCTTTTTGAATTATGGTTTTCTCAGGTTATATGCTTAATAGTGGGATTGCTGGGCTGTATGGTAGTTCTATTTTTAGTCTTTTAAGGAACTTCCATACTGTTCTCCATAGTGGCTGTATCAATTTACATTCCCACTAACAGTGCAAGAGGGTTACCTTTTCTCCACACCCTCTCCAGCATTTATTGTTTGTAGATTTTTTGATGATGGCCATTCTGACTGGTGTGAAGTGATACCTCATTGTAGTTTTGATTTACATTTCTCTAATGATTAGTGATGTTGAGCATCCTTTCATATGTTTGTTGGCAATCTGTATATCTTCTTTGGAGAAATGTCT